>NW_027286956.1:0-180909 GCF_022747635.1 Hetaerina americana | reverse complement strand
CACAAAATTACTTCTAACCGCTGAAATACGCCTAACCTTAATCGATATCCATTCCGACCCTAATGGTCCAAATCTAAACCTATCACTAGTGTTCCTCTTGAAGTGTCAGCATTCTTGATTATTTGGTGTCCATTCTCCAAATCACGGTGTCCTTTCATTTTCTTCTTTCTTCATCAGACGCCTTTGATGGCCCATGTCTTATTATCTGTAAGAGAACGGATTAGTTCATACAAAATATACACTTAGCTTCAGTGGTTCCAAAGATCAAAACTTCGTCTACAATCACGGAATTGGCAGTGCGACGACATGTCGAAAACCAACCCACGCAATAGAGGACGAAGAACCGATCACTCGGAGCCAAAAACACCACAAAATTAATTCTAACCGCGGAAATACGCCTAACCTTAATCGATATCCATTCCGACCCTAATGGTCCAAATCTTAACCTATCGCAAGTGTTCCTCTTGAAGTGTCAGCATTCTTGATTATTTGGTGTCCATTCTCCAAATCACGGTGTCCTTTAATTTTCTTCTTTTTTCATCAGACGCCTTAGATGGCCCATGTCTTATTATCTGTAAGAGAACGGATTTGTTCATACAAAATATACACTTAGTGTCAGTGGTTCCAAAGATCAAAACATCGTCTACAATCACGGAACTGGCAGAGCGACGACATGTCGAAAACCAATCCACGCGATAGAGGACGAAGAACCGATCACTCGGAGCCAAAAACACCACAAAATTACTTCTAACCGCGGAAATACGCCTAACCTTAATCGATATCCATTCCGACCCTAATGGTCCAAATCTAAACCTATCACTAGTGTTCTTCTTGAAGTGTCAGCATTCTTGATTATTTGGTGTCCATTCTCCAAATCACGGTGTCCTTTCATTTTCTTCTTTCTTCATCAGACGCCTTAGATGGTCCATGTCTTTTGTATCTGTAAGAGAACGGATTAGTTCATACAAAATATACACTTTGTGTCAGTGGTTCCAAAGATCAAAATTTCGTCTACAATCACGGAATTGGCAGCTCGACGAAGGGTCGAAAACCAACCCACGCAATAGAGGACGAAGAAGCGATCACTCGGAGCCAAAAACACCACAAAATTAATTCTAACCGCGGAAATACGCCTAACCTTAATCGATATCCGTTCCGACCCTAATGGTCCAAATCTACACCTATCGCAAGTGTTCCTCTTGAAGTGTCAACATTCTTGATTATTTGGTGTCCATTCTCCAAATCACGGTGTCCTTTCATTTTCTTCTTTCTTCATCGGACGTCTAACATGGTCTATGTCTTTTATATCTGTAAGAGAACGGATTAGTTCATACAAAATATACACTTTGTGTCAGTGGTTCCAAAGATCAAAATTTCGTCTACAATCACGGAACTGGCAGAGCGACGACATGTCGAAAACCAATCCACGCGATAGAGGACGAAGAACCGATCACTCGGAGCCAAAAACACCACAAAATTACTTCTAACCGCGGAAATACGCCTAACCTTAATCGATATCCATTCCGACCCTAATGGTCCAAATCTAAACCTATCACAAGTGTTCCTCTTGAAGTGTCAGCATTCTTGATTATTTGTTGTCCATTCTCCAAATCACGGTGTCCTTTCATTTTCTTCTTTCTTCATCAGACGCCTTAGATGGCCCATGTCTTATTATCTGTAAGAGAACGGATTAGTTCATACAAAATACTACCTTGATCAAAAAGTTCCCGGAATAACCACCGTGTGGCGCTCCCATCGTTCCGATTTGAGTTCTGTTTTTTTTTGTTAAATTGGTACATCTGTTGTTGATATTCCCTTTAAATCTTAGTGTCATAACTTGACATTTGTAAAAGTTACGGTCGGTTTTCGGTATGTCCATCAGTGCTTCCTGCGATTTTTCCATTACTTCCTCTCGGCTGCTAAAACGCGTTCCCCGTAATGGTTTTTTAACTCGATTGAACAGAAAGAAGTCACAGGGAGCCAAATCAGGTGAATTCGGTGGCTGTTGGATGGTATTTGTTGCATTTTTCGTCAAAAAATTACGAATAATGATAGCACTGTGCGACGGTGCGTTATCATGGTGCAAAATCCACGAGTTTTCTGCCCACATTTCTGGTCTCTTTCGGCGAATTGCTTCACGCAAACGTCTCATAACGCCCAAATAATACTCTTTGTTTACTGTCTGGCCTTCTGGCAAAAATTCATGATGCACTACACCGTTGTAATCCATGAAAACCGTCAGCATTGCCTTCTTTTTTGACTGAAAACGACGTGGTTTTTTTGGTCTCGGCTCATTTGGTGAACGCCATTCACTTGTCTGATGTCTGGATTGCGTGTCGTACTCATAAACCCACGTCTCGTCTCCAGTAATGATCCTTTTGATGAATGTGGGATCGGATTCAGCCTCGCAAATCATGTCTTTTGCGACGTCAACACGGTCTCTTTTTTGCATGAAATTGAGGTCTTTTGGCATGCTACACGACGGAAACCCAAATCATTAACCACAATGTCTTGGGCGGATCCATAGGCAATGTTCAAGTCCTCCGCTATTTCTCTGATGGTTAATTTGCGGTTATTGACCAACATTTCTTTTACTTTATCAATTTTTTCACCGACTTTCGATGTCGATGGTCTGCCACTGCGTTCATCATCTTCGATTGACTCACGACCACTTCTGAACCGCTCGTGCCACTGGTAAACGACCGTTTTTTTAGAGAATCGTTGCCGAAACACTTTTCCAACATTTCCAACGTCCGTGCGCCACTAAATCCGTTTTTTACGCAAAATTTAATACAAGTTCGTTGTTGCAAATTTAAATCCATTTCTGAAATTGTAAAAAATCGCCAACACACACAGAGATAGATGTACTCTTGGCTACGTAACTTTTGCAAATGTCAAGTTATGACACTAAGATTTAAAGGGAATATCAACAACAGATGTACCAATTTAACAAAAAAACAGAACTCAAATCGGAACGATGGGAGCGCCACACGGTGGTTATTCCGGGAACTTTTTGATCAAGGTAGTATACACTTAGCGTCAGTGGTTCCAAAGATCAAAACTTCGTCTACAATCACGGAATTGGCTGTGCGACGACATGTCGAAAACCAACCCACGCAATAGAGGACGAAGAACCGATCACTCGGAGCCAAAAACATCACAAAATTAATTCTTACCGCGGAAATACGCCTAACCTTAATCGCTATCCGTTCCGACCCGAATGGTCCAAATCTAAACCTATCGCAAGTGTTCCTCTTGAAGTGTCAACATTCTTGATTATTTGGTGTCCATTCTCCAAATCACGGTGTCCTTTCATTTTCTTCTTTCTTCATCAGACGCCTTAGATGGCCCATGTCTTTTTTATCTGTAATAGAACGGATTAGTTCATACAAAATATACACATAGTGTCAGTGGTTCCAAAGATCAAAATTTCGTCTACGATCACGGAATTGGCAGAGCGACGACATGTCGAAAACCAATCCACGCGATAAAGGACGAAGAACCGATCACTCGGAGCCAAAAACACCACAAAATTAATTCTAACCGCGGAAATACGCCTAACCTTAATCGATATGCATTCCGACCCTAATGGTCCAAATCTAAACCTATCACAAGTGTTCCTCTTGAAGTGTCAGCATTCTTGATTATTTGTTGTCCATTCTCCAAATCACGGTGTCCTTTCATTTTCTTGTTTCTTCATCATACGCCTTAGATGGCCCATGTCTTTTGTGTCTTTAAGAGAAGGGATTAGTTCATACAAAATATACACTTAGCGTCAGTGGTTCCAAAGATCAAAACTTCGTCTACAATCACGGAATTGGCAGTGCGACGACATGTCGAAAACCAACCCACGCAATAGAGGACGAAGAACCGATCACTCGGAGCCAAAAACACCACAAAATTAATTCTAACCGCGGAAATACGCCTAACCTTATTCGATATCCATTCCGACCCTAATGGTCCAAATCTAAACCTATCTCAAGTGTTCCTCTTGAAGTGTCAGCATTCCCTATTATTTGGTGTCCATTCTCCAAATCACGGCGTCCTTTCATTTTCTTCTTTCTTCATCAGACGCCTTTGATGGCCCATGTCTTATTATCTGTAAGAGAACGGATTAGTTCATACAAAATATACACTTAGCTTCAGTGGTTCCAAAGATCAAAACTTCGTCTACAATCACGGAATTGGCAGTGCGACGACATGTCGAAAACCAACCCACGCAATAGAGGACGAAGAACCGATCACTCGGAGCCAAAAACACCACAAAATTAATTCTAACCGCGGAAATACGCCTAACCTTAATCGATATCCATTCCGACCCTAATGGTCCAAATCTAAACCTATCGCAAGTGTTCCTCTTGAAGTGTCAGCATTCTTGATTATTTGGTGTCCATTCTCCAAATCACGGTGTCCTTTAATTTTCTTCTTTTTTCATCAGACGCCTTAGATGGCCCATGTCTTATTATCTGTAAGAGAACGGATTTGTTCATACAAAATATACACTTAGTGTCAGTGGTTCCAAAGATCAAAATTTCGTCTACAATCACGGAACTGGCAGAGCGACGACATGTCGAAAACCAATCCACGCGATAGAGGACGAAGAACCGATCACTCGGAGCCAAAAACACCACAAAATTACTTCTAACCGCGGAAATACGCCTAACCTTAATCGATATCCATTCCGACCCTAATGGTCCAAATCTAAACCTATCACTAGTGTTCTTCTAGAAGTGTCAGCATTCTTGATTATTTGGTGTCCATTCTCCAAATCACGGTGTCCTTTCATTTTCTTCTTTCTTCATCAGACGCCTTAGATGGTCCATGTCTTTTGTATCTGTAAGAGAACGGATTAGTTCATACAAAATATACACTTTGTGTCAGTGGTTCCAAAGATCAAAATTTCGTCTACAATCACGGAATTGGCAGCTCGACGAAGGGTCGAAAACCAACCCACGCAATAGAGGACGAAGAAGCGATCACTCGGAGCCAAAAACACCACAAAATTAATTCTAACCGCGGAAATACGCCTAACCTTAATCGATATCCGTTCCGACCCTAATGGTCCAAATCTACACCTATCGCAAGTGTTCCTCTTGAAGTGTCAACATTCTTGATTATTTGGTGTCCATTCTCCAAATCACGGTGTCCTTTCATTTTCTTCTTTCTTCATCGGACGTCTAACATGGTCCATGTCTTTTATATCTGTAAGAGAACGGATTAGTTCATACAAAATATACACTTAGCTTCAGTGGTTCCAAAGATCAAAACTTCGTCTACAATCACGGAATTGGCAGTGCGACGACATGTCGAAAACCAACCCACGCAATAGACGAAGAACCGATCACTCGGAGCCAAAAACACCACAAAATTAATTCTAACCGCGGAAATACGCCTAACCTTAATCGATATCCATTCCGACCCTAATGGTCCAAATTTAAACCTATCGCAAGTGTTCATCTTGAAATGTCGGCATTCTTTATTATTTGGTGTCCATTCTCCAAATCACGGTGTCCTTTCATTTTCTTCTTTCTTCATCGGACGTCTAACATGGTCCATGTCTTTTGTATCTGTAAGAGAACGGATTAGTTCATACAAAATATACACTTAGTGTCAGTGGTTCCAAAGATCAAAATTTCGTCTACAATCACGGAATTGGCAGAGCGACGAAGGCTCGAAAACCAACCCACGCAATAGAGGACGAAGAACCGATCACCCGGAGCCAAAAACACCACAAAATTAAGTCCAACCGCGGAACTACGCCTAACCTTAATCGATATCCATTCCGACCCTAATGGTCCAAATCTAAACCTATCACAAGTGTTCCTCTTGAAGTGTCAGCATTCTTGATTATTTGTTGTCCATTCTCCAAATCACGGTGTCCTTTCATTTTCTTGTTTCTTCATCAGACGCCTTAGATGGCCCATGTCTTTTGTGTCTGTAAGAGAAGGGATTAGTTCATACAAAATATACACTTAGCGTCAGTGGTTCCAAAGATCAAAACTTCGTCTATTATCACGGAATTGGCAGTGCGACGACATGTCGAAAACCAACCCACGGAATAGAGGACGAAGAACCGATCACTCGGAGCCAAAAACACCACAAAATTAATTCTAACCGCGGAAATACGCCAAACCTTAATCGATATCCGTTCCGACCCTAATGGTCCAAATCTAAACCTATCGCAAGTGTTCCTCTTGAAGTGTCAGCATTCTTGATTATTTGGTGTCCATTCTCCAAATCACGGTGTCCTTTCATTTTCTTCTTTCTTCATCAGACGCCTTAGATTGCCCATGTCTTATTATCTGTAAGAGAACGGATTAGTTCATACAAAATATACACTTAGCGTCAGTGGTTCCAAAGATCAAAACTTCGTCTACAATCACGGAATTGGCTGTGCGACGACATGTCGAAAACCAACCCACGCAATAGAGGACGAAGAACCGATCACTCGGAGCCAAAAACATCACAAAATTAATTCTTACCGCGGAAATACGCCTAACCTTAATCGCTATCCGTTCCGACCCGAATGGTCCAAATCTAAACCTATCGCAAGTGTTCCTCTTGAAGTGTCAACATTCTTGATTATTTGGTGTCCATTCTCCAAATCACGGTGTCCTTTCATTTTCTTCTTTCTTCATCAGACGCCTTAGATGGCCCATGTCTTTTTTATCTGTAATAGAACGGATTAGTTCATACAAAATATACACATAGTGTCAGTGGTTCCAAAGATCAAAATTTCGTCTACGATCACGGAATTGGCAGAGCGACGACATGTCGAAAACCAATCCACGCGATAAAGGACGAAGAACCGATCACTCGGAGCCAAAAACACCACAAAATTAATTCTAACCGCGGAAATACGCCTAACCTTAATCGATATGCATTCCGACCCTAATGGTCCAAATCTAAACCTATCACAAGTGTTCCTCTTGAAGTGTCAGCATTCTTGATTATTTGTTGTCCATTCTCCAAATCACGGTGTCCTTTCATTTTCTTGTTTCTTCATCATACGCCTTAGATGGCCCATGTCTTTTGTGTCTTTAAGAGAAGGGATTAGTTCATACAAAATATACACTTAGCGTCAGTGGTTCCAAAGATCAAAACTTCGTCTATAATCACGGAATTGGCAGTGCGACGACATGTCGAAAACCAACCCACGCAATAGAGGACGAAGAACCGATCACTCGGAGCCAAAAACACCACAAAATTAATTCTAACCGCGGAAATACGCCTAACCTTATTCGATATCCATTCCGACCCTAATGGTCCAAATCTAAACCTATCTCAAGTGTTCCTCTTGAAGTGTCAGCATTCCCTATTATTTGGTGTCCATTCTCCAAATCACGGCGTCCTTTAATTTTCTTCTTTTTTCATCAGACGCCTTAGATGGCCCATGTCTTATTATCTGTAAGAGAACGGATTAGTTCATACAAAATATACACTTAGCGTCAGTGGTTCCAAAGATCAAAACTTCGTCTACAATCACGGAATTGGCAGAGCGACGAAGGGTCGAAAACCAAACCACGCAATAGAGGACGAAGAACCGATCACCCGGAGCCAAAAACACCACAAAATTAAGTCCAACCGCGGAGATACGCGTAACCTTAATCGATATCGGTTCCGAGCCTAATGGTCCAAATCTAAACCTATTACTAGTGTTCCTCTTGAAGTGTCAGCATTCTTTATTATTTGGTGTCCATTCTCCAAATCACGGTGTCCTTTCATTTTCTTCTTTCTTCATCAGACGCCTTAGATGGCCCATGTCTTTTGTATCTGTAAGAGAACGGATTAGTTCATACTAAATGTACACTTAGTGTCAGTGGTTCCAAAGATCAAAATTTCGTCTACAATCACGGAATTGGCAGAGCGACGACATGTCGAAAACCAATCTACGCGATTGAGGACGAAGAACCGATCACTCGGAGCCAAAAACACCACAAAATTAATTCCAACCGCGGAAATACGCCAAACCTTAATCGATATCCATTCCGACCCTAATGGTCCAAATCTAAACCTATCACAAGTGTTCTTCTTGAAGTGCCAGCATTCTTTATTATTTGGTGTCCATTCTCCAAATCACGGTGTCCTTTCATTTTCTTCTTTCTTCATCAGACGCCTTAGATGGCCCATGTCTTTTATATCTGTAAGAGAACGGATTAGTTCACATAAAATATACACTTTGTGTCAGTGGTTCCAAATATCAAAATTTCGTCTACAATCACGGAATTGGCAGAGCGACGACATGTCGAAAACCAATGCACGCGATAGAGTTTGAAGAACAGATCACTCGGAGCCAAAAACACCACAAAATTAATTCCAACCGCGGAAATACGCCTAACCTTAATCGATATCCATTCCGACCCTAATTGTCCAAATCTAAACCTATCACAAGTGTTCCTCTTGAAGTGTCAGCATTCTTGATTATTTGGTGTCCATTCTCCAAATCACGGTGTCCTTTCATTTTCTTCTTTCTTCATCAGACGCCTTTGATGGCCCATGTCTTATTATCTGTAAGAGAACGGATTAGTTCATACAAAATATACACTTAGCTTCAGTGGTTCCAAAGATCAAAACTTCGTCTACAATCACGGAATTGGCAGTGCGACGACATGTCGAAAACCAAACCACGCAATAGAGGACGAAGAACCGATCACTCGGAGCCAAAAACACCACAAAATTAATTCTAACCGCGGAAATATGCCTAACCTTAATCGATATCCATTCCGACCCTAATGGTCCAAATCTAAACCTATCGCAAGTGTTCCTCTTGAAGTGTCAGCATTCTTGATTATTTGGTGTCCATTCTCCAAATCACGGTGTCCTTTAATTTTCTTCTTTTTTCATCAGACGCCTTAGATGGCCCATGTCTTATTATCTGTAAGAGAACGGATTAGTTCATACAAAATATACACTTAGTGTAAGTGGTTCCAAAGATCAAAATTTCGTCTACAATCACGGAATTGGCAGAGCGACGACATGTCGAAAACCAATCCACGCGATAGAGGACGAAGAACCGATCACTCGGAGCCAAAAACACCACAAAATTACTTCTAACCGCGGAAATACGCCTAACCTTAATCGATATCCATTCCGACCCTAATGGCCCAAATCTAAACCTATCACTAGTGTTCTTCTTGAAGTGTCAGCATTCTTGATTATTTGGTGTCCATTCTCCAAATCACGGTGTCCTTTCATTTTCTTCTTTCTTCATCAGACGCCTTGGATGGTCCATGTCTTTTGTATCTGTAAGAGAACGGATTAGTTCATACTAAATGTACACTTAGTGTCAGTGGTTCCAAAGATCAAAATTTCGTCTACAATCACGGAATTGACAGAGCGACGACATGTCGAAAACCAATCTACGCGATAGAGGACGAATAACCGATCACTCGGAGCCAAAAACACCACAAAATTAATTCTAACCGCGGAAATACGCCTAACCTTAATCGATATCCTTTCCGACCCTAATGATCCAAATCTAAACCTATCACTAGTGTTCTTCTTGAAGTGTCAGCATTCTTGATTATTTCGTGTCCATTCTCCAAATCACGGTGTCCTTTCATTTTCTTCTTTCTTCATCAGACGCCTTTAATGGCCCATGTCTTTTGTATCTGTAAGAGAACGGATTAGTTCATACAAAATATACACTTAGAGTCAGTGGTTCCAAAGATCAATACTTCGTCTACAATCACGGAATTGGCAGTGCGACGACATGTCGAAAACCAACCCATGCAATAAAGGACGAAGAACCGATCACTCGGAGCCAAAAACACCACAAAATTAATTCTAACCGCGGAAATACGCCTAACCTTAATCGATATCCATTCCGACCCTAATGGTCCAAATCTAAACCTATCACTAGTGTTCATCTTGAAGTGTCAGCATTCTTGATTATTTGGTGTCCATTCTCCAAATCACGGTGTCCTTTCATTTTCTTCTTTCTTCATCAGACGCCTTAGATGGTCCATGTCTTTTGTATCTGTAAGAGAACGGATTAGTTCATACAAAATATGCACTTTGTGTCAGTGGTTCCAAAGATCAAAATTTCGTCTACAATCACGGAATTGGCAGAGCGACGACATGTCGAAAACCAATGCACGCGATAGAGTTTGAAGAACAGATCACTCGGAGCCAAAAACACCACAAAATTAATTCCAACCGCGGAAATACGCCTAACCTTAATCGATATCCATTCCGACCCTAATGGTCCAGATCTAAACCTATCACAAGTGTTCCTCTTGAAGTGTCAGCATTCTTGATTATTTGTTGTCCATTCTCCAAATGACGGTGTCCTTTCATTTTCTTGTTTCTTCATCAGACGCCTTAGATGGCCCATGTCTTTTGTGTCTGTAAGAGAAGGGATTAGTTCATACAAAGTATACACTTAGCGTCAGTGGTTCCAAAGATCAAAACTTCGTCTACAATCACGGAATTGGCAGAGCGACGACATGTCGAAAACCAATAGACGCGATAGAGGACGTAGAACCGATCAATCGGAGCCAAAAACACCACAAAATTAATTCTAACCGCGGAAATACGCCTAACCTTAATCGATATCCATTCCGACCCTAATGGTCCAAATCTAAACTTATCACTAGTGTTTTTCTTGAAGTGTCAGCATTCTTGATTATTTGGGGTCCATTCTCCAAATCACGGTGTACTTTCATTTTCTTCTTTCTTCATCAGACGCCTTAGATGGCCCATGTCTTATTATCTGTAAGAGAACGGATTAGTTCCTACAAAATATACACATAGCGTCAGTGGTTCCAAAGATCAAAACTTCGTCCACAATCACGGAATTGGCAGTGCGACGACATGTCGAAAACCAACCCACGCAATAGAGGACGAAGAACCGATCACTCGGAGCCAAAAACACCACAAAATTAATTCTAACCGCGGAAATACGCCTAACCTTAATGGATATCCATTCCGACCCTAATGGTCCAAATCGAAAGCTATCACTAATGTTCATCTTGAAGTGTCGGCATTCTTGATTATTTGGTGTCCATTCTCCAAATCACGGTGTCCCTTCATTTTCTTCTTTCTTCATCGGACGTCTAACATGGTCCATGTCTTTTGTATCTGTAAGAGAACGGATTAGTTCATACAAAATATACACTTAGTGTCAGTGGTTCCAAAGATCAAAATTTCGTCTACAATCACGGAATTGGCAGAGCGACGACATGTCGAAAACCAATCCACGCGATAGAGGACGAAGAACCGATCACTCGGAGCCAAAAACACCACAAAATTAATTCTAACTGCGGAAATACGCCTAACCTTAATCGATATCCATTCCGACCCTAATGGTCCAAATCTAAACCTATCACTAGTGTTCTTCTTGAAGTGTCAGCATTCTTGATTATTTGGTGTCCATTCTCCAAATCACGGTGTCCTTTCATTTTCTTCTTTCTTCATCAGACGCCTTAGATGGCCCATGTCTTGTGTATCTGTAAGAGAACGGATTAGGTCATACTAAATGTACACTTAGTGTCAGTGGTTCCAAAGATCAAAATTTCGGCTATAATCACGGAATTGGCAGAGCGACGACATGTCGAAAACCAATCTACGCGATAGAGGACGAATAACCGATCACTCGGAGCCAAAAACACCACAAAATTAATTCTAACCGCGGAAATACGCCTAACCTTAATCGATATCCATTCCGACCCTAATGGTCCAAATCTTAACCTATCACTAGTGTTCTTCTTGAAGTGTCAGCATTCTTGATTATTTGGTGTCCATTCTCCAAATCACGGTGTCCTTTCATTTTCTTCTTTCTTCATCAGACGCCTTAGATGGCCCATGTCTTTTGTATCTGTAAGAGAACGGATTAGTTCATACAAAATATACATTTAGTGTCATTGGTTCCAAAGATCATGGGGTGCAGTTTTTTTAGTTGTTTTGCGATATATGTGTTTGCATGAGTATTGGATGAAGGGATTTTTGCATGAGTGTGTGCGCTGCTGTGGGTGTAATTTTCCGTGTTGTTTTTTTGCATGTGGTATTTTTCCTTTTTACGGTTGGTGACCTAACACCCCCCGCCACACGCCCTTGCGGCGGCTTGCTGGGTATTGTGTAGATGTAGATGAAGATCAAAACTTCGTCTACAATCACGGAATTGGCAGTGCGACGACATGTCGAAAACCAATCCACGCGATAGAGGACGAAGAACCGATCACTGGGAGTCAAAAACACCACAAAATTAATTCTAACCGCGGAAATACGCCTAACCTTAATCGATATCCATTCCGACCCTAATGGTCCAAATCTAAACCTATCACTAGTGTTATTCTTGAAGTGTCAGCATTCTTGATTATTTTGTGTCCATTCTCCAAATCACGGTGTCCTTTCATTTTCTTCTTTCTTCATCAGACGCCTTTGATGGCCCATGTCTTTTGTATCTGTAAGAGAACGGATTAGTTCATACTAAATGTACACTTAGTGTCAGTGGTTCCAAAGATCAAAACTTCGTCTACAATCACGGAATTGGCAGAGCGACGACATGTCGAAAACCAATCCACGCGATAGAGGACGAAGAACCGATCACTCGGAGCCAAAAACACCACAAACTTAATTCTAACCGCGGAAATACGCCTAACCTTAATCGATATCCGTTCCGACCCCAATGGTCCAAATCTAAACCTATCGCAAGTGTTTTTCTTGAAGTGTCAGCATTCTTGATTATTTTGTGTCCATTCTCCAAATCACGGTGTCCTTTCATTTTCTTCTTTCTTCATCAGACGCCTTAGATGGCCCATGTCTTTTGTATCTGTAAGAGAACGGATTAGTTCATACTAAATGTACACTTAGTGTCAGTGGTTCCAAAGATCAAAATTTCGTCTACAATCACGGAATTGGCAGAGCGACGACATGTCGAAAACCAATCCACGCGATAGAGGACGAAGAACCGATCCCTCGGAGCCAAAAACAGCCCAAAATTAAGTCTAACCGCGGAGATACGCCTAACCTTAATCGAGAATTATTCCGACCCTAATGGTCCAAATCTAAACCTATCGCAAGTGTTCCTCTTGAAGTGTCAGCATTCTTGATTATTTGGTGTCCATTCTCCAAATCACGGTGTCCTTTCATTTTCTTCTTTCTTCATTAGACGCCTTAGATGGCCCATGTCTTTTGTATCTGTAAGAGAACGGATTAGTTCATACTAAATGTACACTTAGTGTCAGTGGTTCCAAAGATCAAAATTTTTTCTACAATCACGGAATTGGCAGAGCGACGACATGTCGAAAACCAATCCACGCGATAGAGGACGAAGAACCGATCACTCGGAGCCAAAAACACCACAAAATTACTTCTAACCGCTGAAATACGCCTAACCTTAATCGATATCCATTCCGACCCTAATGGTCCAAATCTAAACCTATCACTAGTGTTCCTCTTGAAGTGTCAGCATTCTTGATTATTTGGTGTCCATTCTCCAAATCACGGTGTCCTTTCATTTTCTTCTTTCTTCATCAGACGCCTTTGATGGCCCATGTCTTATTATCTGTAAGAGAACGGATTAGTTCATACAAAATATACACTTAGCTTCAGTGGTTCCAAAGATCAAAACTTCGTCTACAATCACGGAATTGGCAGTGCGACGACATGTCGAAAACCAACCCACGCAATAGAGGACGAAGAACCGATCACTCGGAGCCAAAAACACCACAAAATTAATTCTAACCGCGGAAATACGCCTAACCTTAATCGATATCCATTCCGACCCTAATGGTCCAAATCTTAACCTATCGCAAGTGTTCCTCTTGAAGTGTCAGCATTCTTGATTATTTGGTGTCCATTCTCCAAATCACGGTGTCCTTTAATTTTCTTCTTTTTTCATCAGACGCCTTAGATGGCCCATGTCTTATTATCTGTAAGAGAACGGATTTGTTCATACAAAATATACACTTAGTGTCAGTGGTTCCAAAGATCAAAACATCGTCTACAATCACGGAACTGGCAGAGCGACGACATGTCGAAAACCAATCCACGCGATAGAGGACGAAGAACCGATCACTCGGAGCCAAAAACACCACAAAATTACTTCTAACCGCGGAAATACGCCTAACCTTAATCGATATCCATTCCGACCCTAATGGTCCAAATCTAAACCTATCACTAGTGTTCTTCTTGAAGTGTCAGCATTCTTGATTATTTGGTGTCCATTCTCCAAATCACGGTGTCCTTTCATTTTCTTCTTTCTTCATCAGACGCCTTAGATGGTCCATGTCTTTTGTATCTGTAAGAGAACGGATTAGTTCATACAAAATATACACTTTGTGTCAGTGGTTCCAAAGATCAAAATTTCGTCTACAATCACGGAATTGGCAGCTCGACGAAGGGTCGAAAACCAACCCACGCAATAGAGGACGAAGAAGCGATCACTCGGAGCCAAAAACACCACAAAATTAATTCTAACCGCGGAAATACGCCTAACCTTAATCGATATCCGTTCCGACCCTAATGGTCCAAATCTACACCTATCGCAAGTGTTCCTCTTGAAGTGTCAACATTCTTGATTATTTGGTGTCCATTCTCCAAATCACGGTGTCCTTTCATTTTCTTCTTTCTTCATCGGACGTCTAACATGGTCCATGTCTTTTATATCTGTAAGAGAACGGATTAGTTCATACAAAATATACACTTTGTGTCAGTGGTTCCAAAGATCAAAATTTCGTCTACAATCACGGAACTGGCAGAGCGACGACATGTCGAAAACCAATCCACGCGATAGAGGACGAAGAACCGATCACTCGGAGCCAAAAACACCACAAAATTACTTCTAACCGCGGAAATACGCCTAACCTTAATCGATATCCATTCCGACCCTAATGGTCCAAATCTAAACCTATCACTAGTGTTCTTCTTGAAGTGTCAGCATTCTTGATTATTTGGTGTCCATTCTCCAAATCACGGTGTCCTTTCATTTTCTTGTTTCTTCATCATACGCCTTAGATGGCCCATGTCTTTTGTGTCTGTAAGAGAAGGGATTAGTTCATACAAAATATACGCTTAGCGTCAGTGGTTCCAAAGATCAAAACTTCGTCTACAATCACGGAATTGGCAGTGCGACGACATGTCGAAAACCAACCCACGCAATAGAGGACGAAGAACCGATCACTCGGAGCCAAAAACACCACAAAATTAATTCTAACCGCGGAAATACGCCAAACCTTAATCGATATCCGTTCCGACCCTAATGGTCCAAATCTAAACCTATCGCAAGTGTTCCTCTTGAAGTGTCAGCATTCTTGATTATTTGGTGTCCATTCTCCAAATCACGGTGTACTTTCATTTTCTTCTTTCTTCATCAGACGCCTTTGATGGCCCATGTCTTATTATCTGTAAGAGAACGGATTAGTTCATACAAAATATACACTTAGCTTCAGTGGTTCCAAAGATCAAAACTTCGTCTACAATCACGGAATTGGCAGTGCGACGACATGTCGAAAACCAACCCACGCAATAGAGGACGAAGAACCGATCACTCGGAGCCAAAAACACCACAAAATTAATTCTAACCGCGGAAATACGCCTAACCTTAATCGATATCCATTCCGACCCTAATGGTCCAAATTTAAACCTATCGCAAGTGTTCCTCTTGAAGTGTCAGCATTCTTGATTATTTGGTGTCCATTCTCCAAATCACGGTGTCCTTTAATTTTCTTCTTTTTTCATCAGACGCCTTAGATGGCCCATGTCTTATTATCTGTAAGAGAACGGATTAGTTCATACAAAATATACACTTAGCGTCAGTGGTTCCAAAGATCAAAACATCGTCTACAATCACGGAATTGGCAGAGCGACGAAGGCTCGAAAACCAACCCACGCAATAGAGGACGAAGAACCGATCACCCGGAGCCAAAAACACCACAAAATTAAGTCCAACCGCGGAACTACGCCTAACCTTAATCGATATCCATTCCGACCCTAATGGTCCAAATCTAAACCTATCACAAGTGTTCCTCTTGAAGTGTCAGCATTCTTGATTATTTGTTGTCCATTCTCCAAATCACGGTGTCCTTTCATTTTCTTGTTTCTTCATCAGACGCCTTAGATGGCCCATGTCTTTTGTGTCTGTAAGAGAAGGGATTAGTTCATACAAAATATACACTTAGCGTCAGTGGTTCCAAAGATCAAAACTTCGTCTATTATCACGGAATTGGCAGTGCGACGACATGTCGAAAACCAACCCACGGAATAGAGGACGAAGAACCGATCACTCGGAGCCAAAAACACCACAAAATTAATTCTAACCGCGGAAATACGCCAAACCTTAATCGATATCCGTTCCGACCCTAATGGTCCAAATCTAAACCTATCGCAAGTGTTCCTCTTGAAGTGTCAGCATTCTTGATTATTTGGTGTCCATTCTCCAAATCACGGTGTCCTTTCATTTTCTTCTTTCTTCATCAGACGCCTTAGATGGCCCATGTCTTATTATCTGTAAGAGAACGGATTAGTTCATACAAAATATACACTTAGCGTCAGTGGTTCCAAAGATCAAAACTTCGTCTACAATCACGGAATTGGCTGTGCGACGACATGTCGAAAACCAACCCACGCAATAGAGGACGAAGAACCGATCACTCGGAGCCAAAAACATCACAAAATTAATTCTTACCGCGGAAATACGCCTAACCTTAATCGCTATCCGTTCCGACCCGAATGGTCCAAATCTAAACCTATCGCAAGTGTTCCTCTTGAAGTGTCAACATTCTTGATTATTTGGTGTCCATTCTCCAAATCACGGTGTCCTTTCATTTTCTTCTTTCTTCATCAGACGCCTTAGATGGCCCATGTCTTTTTTATCTGTAATAGAACGGATTAGTTCATACAAAATATACACATAGTGTCAGTGGTTCCAAAGATCAAAATTTCGTCTACGATCACGGAATTGGCAGAGCGACGACATGTCGAAAACCAATCCACGCGATAAAGGACGAAGAACCGATCACTCGGAGCCAAAAACACCACAAAATTAATTCTAACCGCGGAAATACGCCTAACCTTAATCGATATGCATTCCGACCCTAATGGTCCAAATCTAAACCTATCACAAGTGTTCCTCTTGAAGTGTCAGCATTCTTGATTATTTGTTGTCCATTCTCCAAATCACGGTGTCCTTTCATTTTCTTGTTTCTTCATCATACGCCTTAGATGGCCCATGTCTTTTGTGTCTTTAAGAGAAGGGATTAGTTCATACAAAATATACACTTAGCGTCAGTGGTTCCAAAGATCAAAACTTCGTCTACAATCACGGAATTGGCAGTGCGACGACATGTCGAAAACCAACCCACGCAATAGAGGACGAAGAACCGATCACTCGGAGCCAAAAACACCACAAAATTAATTCTAACCGCGGAAATACGCCTAACCTTATTCGATATCCATTCCGACCCTAATGGTCCAAATCTAAACCTATCTCAAGTGTTCCTCTTGAAGTGTCAGCATTCCCTATTATTTGGTGTCCATTCTCCAAATCACGGCGTCCTTTAATTTTCTTCTTTTTTCATCAGACGCCTTAGATGGCCCATGTCTTATTATCTGTAAGAGAACGGATTAGTTCATACAAAATATACACTTAGCGTCAGTGGTTCCAAAGATCAAAACTTCGTCTACAATCACGGAATTGGCAGAGCGACGAAGGGTCGAAAACCAACCCACGCAATAGAGGACGAAGAACCGATCACCCGGAGCCAAAAACACCACAAAATTAAGTCCAACCGCGGAGATACGCGTAACCTTAATCGATATCGGTTCCGAGCCTAATGGTCCAAATCTAAACCTATTACTAGTGTTCCTCTTGAAGTGTCAGCATTCTTTATTATTTGGTGTCCATTCTCCAAATCACGGTGTCCTTTCATTTTCTTCTTTCTTCATCAGACGCCTTAGATGGTCCATGTCTTTTGTATCTGTAAGAGAACGGATTAGTTCATACAAAATATACACTTTGTGTCAGTGGTTCCAAAGATCAAAATTTCGTCTACAATCACGGAATTGGCAGCTCGACGAAGGGTCGAAAACCAACCCACGCAATAGAGGACGAAGAAGCGATCACTCGGAGCCAAAAACACCACAAAATTAATTCTAACCGCGGAAATACGCCTAACCTTAATCGATATCCGTTCCGACCCTAATGGTCCAAATCTACACCTATCGCAAGTGTTCCTCTTGAAGTGTCAACATTCTTGATTATTTGGTGTCCATTCTCCAAATCACGGTGTCCTTTCATTTTCTTCTTTCTTCATCGGACGTCTAACATGGTCCATGTCTTTTATATCTGTAAGAGAACGGATTAGTTCATACAAAATATACACTTTGTGTCAGTGGTTCCAAAGATCAAAATTTCGTCTACAATCACGGAACTGGCAGAGCGACGACATGTCGAAAACCAATCCACGCGATAGAGGACGAAGAACCGATCACTCGGAGCCAAAAACACCACAAAATTACTTCTAACCGCGGAAATACGCCTAACCTTAATCGATATCCATTCCGACCCTAATGGTCCAAATCTAAACCTATCACTAGTGTTCTTCTTGAAGTGTCAGCATTCTTGATTATTTGGTGTCCATTCTCCAAATCACGGTGTCCTTTCATTTTCTTGTTTCTTCATCATACGCCTTAGATGGCCCATGTCTTTTGTGTCTGTAAGAGAAGGGATTAGTTCATACAAAATATACGCTTAGCGTCAGTGGTTCCAAAGATCAAAACTTCGTCTACAATCACGGAATTGGCAGAGCGACGACATGTCGAAAACCAACCCACGCATTAGAGGACGAAGAACCGATCACTCGGAGCCAAAAACACCACAAAATTAATTCTAACCGCGGAAATACGCCAAACCTTAATCGATATCCGTTCCGACCCTAATGGTCCAAATCTAAACCTATCGCAAGTGTTCCTCTTGAAGTGTCAGCATTCTTGATTATTTGGTGTCCATTCTCCAAATCACGGTGTACTTTCATTTTCTTCTTTCTTCATCAGACGCCTTTGATGGCCCATGTCTTATTATCTGTAAGAGAACGGATTAGTTCATACAAAATATACACTTAGCTTCAGTGGTTCCAAAGATCAAAACTTCGTCTACAATCACGGAATTGGCAGTGCGACGACATGTCGAAAACCAACCCACGCAATAGAGGACGAAGAACCGATCACTCGGAGCCAAAAACACCACAAAATTAATTCTAACCGCGGAAATACGCCTAACCTTAATCGATATCCATTCCGACCCTAATGGTCCAAATTTAAACCTATCGCAAGTGTTCCTCTTGAAGTGTCAGCATTCTTGATTATTTGGTGTCCATTCTCCAAATCACGGTGTCCTTTAATTTTCTTCTTTTTTCATCAGACGCCTTAGATGGCCCATGTCTTATTATCTGTAAGAGAACGGATTAGTTCATACAAAATATACACTTAGCGTCAGTGGTTCCAAAGATCAAAACATCGTCTACAATCACGGAATTGGCAGAGCGACGAAGGCTCGAAAACCAACCCACGCAATAGAGGACGAAGAACCGATCACCCGGAGCCAAAAACACCACAAAATTAAGTCCAACCGCGGAACTACGCCTAACCTTAATCGATATCCATTCCGACCCTAATGGTCCAAATCTAAACCTATCACAAGTGTTCCTCTTGAAGTGTCAGCATTCTTGATTATTTGTTGTCCATTCTCCAAATCACGGTGTCCTTTCATTTTCTTGTTTCTTCATCAGACGCCTTAGATGGCCCATGTCTTTTGTGTCTGTAAGAGAAGGGATTAGTTCATACAAAATATACACTTAGCGTCAGTGGTTCCAAAGATCAAAACTTCGTCTATTATCACGGAATTGGCAGTGCGACGACATGTCGAAAACCAACCCACGGAATAGAGGACGAAGAACCGATCACTCGGAGCCAAAAACACCACAAAATTAATTCTAACCGCGGAAATACGCCAAACCTTAATCGATATCCGTTCCGACCCTAATGGTCCAAATCTAAACCTATCGCAAGTGTTCCTCTTGAAGTGTCAGCATTCTTGATTATTTGGTGTCCATTCTCCAAATCACGGTGTCCTTTCATTTTCTTCTTTCTTCATCAGACGCCTTAGATGGCCCATGTCTTATTATCTGTAAGAGAACGGATTAGTTCATACAAAATATACACTTAGCGTCAGTGGTTCCAAAGATCAAAACTTCGTCTACAATCACGGAATTGGCTGTGCGACGACATGTCGAAAACCAACCCACGCAATAGAGGACGAAGAACCGATCACTCGGAGCCAAAAACATCACAAAATTAATTCTTACCGCGGAAATACGCCTAACCTTAATCGCTATCCGTTCCGACCCGAATGGTCCAAATCTAAACCTATCGCAAGTGTTCCTCTTGAAGTGTCAACATTCTTGATTATTTGGTGTCCATTCTCCAAATCACGGTGTCCTTTCATTTTCTTCTTTCTTCATCAGACGCCTTAGATGGCCCATGTCTTTTTTATCTGTAATAGAACGGATTAGTTCATACAAAATATACACATAGTGTCAGTGGTTCCAAAGATCAAAATTTCGTCTACGATCACGGAATTGGCAGAGCGACGACATGTCGAAAACCAATCCACGCGATAAAGGACGAAGAACCGATCACTCGGAGCCAAAAACACCACAAAATTAATTCTAACCGCGGAAATACGCCTAACCTTAATCGATATGCATTCCGACCCTAATGGTCCAAATCTAAACCTATCACAAGTGTTCCTCTTGAAGTGTCAGCATTCTTGATTATTTGTTGTCCATTCTCCAAATCACGGTGTCCTTTCATTTTCTTGTTTCTTCATCATACGCCTTAGATGGCCCATGTCTTTTGTGTCTTTAAGAGAAGGGATTAGTTCATACAAAATATACACTTAGCGTCAGTGGTTCCAAAGATC
The DNA here is from genome assembly GCF_022747635.1 of Hetaerina americana. NCBI lineage: Eukaryota > Metazoa > Arthropoda > Insecta > Odonata > Calopterygidae > Hetaerina > Hetaerina americana. Next base: position 159,989 of record NW_027286956.1, on the reverse strand, counting down.
AAAACTTCGTCTACAATCACGGAATTGGCAGTGCGACGACATGTCGAAAACCAACCCACGCAATAGAGGACGAAGAACCGATCACTCGGAGCCAAAAACACCACAAAATTAATTCTAACCGCGGAAATACGCCTAACCTTATTCGATATCCATTCCGACCCTAATGGTCCAAATCTAAACCTATCTCAAGTGTTCCTCTTGAAGTGTCAGCATTCCCTATTATTTGGTGTCCATTCTCCAAATCACGGCGTCCTTTAATTTTCTTCTTTTTTCATCAGACGCCTTAGATGGCCCATGTCTTATTATCTGTAAGAGAACGGATTAGTTCATATAAAATATACACTTAGCGTCAGTGGTTCCAAAGATCAAAACTTCGTCTACAATCACGGAATTGGCAGAGCGACGAAGGGTCGAAAACCAACCCACGCAATAGAGGACGAAGAACCGATCACCCGGAGCCAAAAACACCACAAAATTAAGTCCAACCGCGGAGATACGCGTAACCTTAATCGATATCGGTTCCGAGCCTAATGGTCCAAATCTAAACCTATTACTAGTGTTCCTCTTGAAGTGTCAGCATTCTTTATTATTTGGTGTCCATTCTCCAAATCACGGTGTCCTTTCATTTTCTTCTTTCTTCATCAGACGCCTTAGATGGCCCATGTCTTTTGTATCTGTAAGAGAACGGATTAGTTCATACTAAATGTACACTTAGTGTCAGTGGTTCCAAAGATCAAAATTTCGTCTACAATCACGGAATTGGCAGAGCGACGACATGTCGAAAACCAATCTACGCGATTGAGGACGAAGAACCGATCACTCGGAGCCAAAAACACCACAAAATTAATTCCAACCGCGGAAATACGCCAAACCTTAATCGATATCCATTCCGACCCTAATGGTCCAAATCTAAACCTATCACAAGTGTTCTTCTTGAAGTGCCAGCATTCTTTATTATTTGGTGTCCATTCTCCAAATCACGGTGTCCTTTCATTTTCTTCTTTCTTCATCAGGACGCCTTAGATGGGCCATGTCTTTTGTATCTTTAAGAGAACGGATTAGTTCATACAAAATATACACTTTGTGTCAGTGGTTCCAAAGATCAAAATTTCGTTTACAATCACGGAATTGGCAGAGCGACGAAGGGTCGAAAACCAACCCACGCAATAGAGGACGAAGAACCGATCACTCGGAGCCAAAAACACCACAAAATTAATTCTAACTGCGGAATTACGCCTAACCTTAATCGATATCCGTTCCGACCCTAATGGTCCAAATCTAAACCTATCGCAAGTGTTCCTCTTGAAGTGTCAACATTCTTGATTATTTGGTGTCCATTCTCCAAATCACGGTGTCCTTTCATTTTCTTCTTTCTTCATCGGACGTCTAACATTGTCCATGTCTTTTATATCTGTAAGAGAACGGATTAGTTCACATAAAATATACACTTAGTGTCAGTGGTTCCAAATATCAAAATTTCGTCTACAATCACGGAATTGGCAGAGCGACGACATGTCGAAAACCAATGCACGCGATAGAGTTTGAAGAACAGATCACTCGGAGCCAAAAACACCACAAAATTAATTCCAACCGCGGAAATACGCCTAACCTTAATCGATATCCATTCCGACCCTAATTGTCCAAATCTAAACCTATCACAAGTGTTCCTCTTGAAGTGTCAGCATTCTTGATTATTTGGTGTCCATTCTCCAAATCACGGTGTCCTTTCATTTTCTTCTTTCTTCATCAGACGCCTTTGATGGCCCATGTCTTATTATCTGTAAGAGAACGGATTAGTTCATACAAAATATACACTTAGCTTCAGTGGTTCCAAAGATCAAAACTTCGTCTACAATCACGGAATTGGCAGTGCGACGACATGTCGAAAACCAACCCACGCAATAGAGGACGAAGAACCGATCACTCGGAGCCAAAAACACCACAAAATTAATTCTAACCGCGGAAATATGCCTAACCTTAATCGATATCCATTCCGACCCTAATGGTCCAAATCTAAACCTATCGCAAGTGTTCCTCTTGAAGTGTCAGCATTCTTGATTATTTGGTGTCCATTCTCCAAATCACGGTGTCCTTTAATTTTCTTCTTTTTTCATCAGACGCCTTAGATGGCCCATGTCTTATTATCTGTAAGAGAACGGATTAGTTCATACAAAATATACACTTAGTGTCAGTGGTTCCAAAGATCAAAATTTCGTCTACAATCACGGAATTGGCAGAGCGACGACATGTCGAAAACCAATCCACGCGATAGAGGACGAAGAACCGATCACTCGGAGCCAAAAACACCACAAAATTACTTCTAACCGCGGAAATACGCCTAACCTTAATCGATATCCATTCCGACCCTAATGGCCCAAATCTAAACCTATCACTAGTGTTCTTCTTGAAGTGTCAGCATTCTTGATTATTTGGTGTCCATTCTCCAAATCACGGTGTCCTTTCATTTTCTTCTTTCTTCATCAGACGCCTTAGATGGTCCATGTCTTTTGTATCTGTAAGAGAACGGATTAGTTCATACTAAATGTACACTTAGTGTCAGTGGTTCCAAAGATCAAAATTTCGTCTACAATCACGGAATTGACAGAGCGACGACATGTCGAAAACCAATCTACGCGATAGAGGACAAAGAACCGATCATTCGGAGCCAAAAACACCACAAAATTAATTCTAACCGCGGAAATACGCCTAACCTTAATCGATATCCATTCCGACCCTAATGATCCAAATCTAAACCTATCACTAGTGTTCTTCTTGAAGTGTCAGCATTCTTGATTATTTCGTGTCCATTCTCCAAATCACGGTGTCCTTTCATTTTCTTCTTTCTTCATCAGACGCCTTTGATGGCCCATGTCTTTTGTATCTGTAAGAGAACGGATTAGTTCATACAAAATATACACTTAGAGTCAGTGGTTCCAAAGATCAATACTTCGTCTACAATCACGGAATTGGCAGTGCGACGACATGTCGAAAACCAACCCATGCAATAAAGGACGAAGAACCGATCACTCGGAGCCAAAAACACCACAAAATTAATTCTAACCGCGGAAATACGCCTAACCTTAATCGATATCCATTCCGACCCTAATGGTCCAAATCTAAACCTATCACTAGTGTTCATCTTGAAGTGTCAGCATTCTTGATTATTTGGTGTCCATTCTCCAAATCACGGTGTCCTTTCATTTTCTTCTTTCTTCATCAGACGCCTTAGATGGTCCATGTCTTTTGTATCTGTAAGAGAACGGATTAGTTCATACAAAATATGCACTTTGTGTCAGTGGTTCCAAAGATCAAAATTTCGTCTACAATCACGGAATTGGCAGAGCGACGACATGTCGAAAACCAATGCACGCGATAGAGTTTGAAGAACAGATCACTCGGAGCCAAAAACACCACAAAATTAATTCCAACCGCGGAAATACGCCTAACCTTAATCGATATCCATTCCGACCCTAATGGTCCAGATCTAAACCTATCACAAGTGTTCCTCTTGAAGTGTCAGCATTCTTGATTATTTGTTGTCCATTCTCCAAATGACGGTGTCCTTTCATTTTCTTGTTTCTTCATCAGACGCCTTAGATGGCCCATGTCTTTTGTGTCTGTAAGAGAAGGGATTAGTTCATACAAAGTATACACTTAGCGTCAGTGGTTCCAAAGATCAAAACTTCGTCTACAATCACGGAATTGGCAGAGCGACGACATGTCGAAAACCAATAGACGCGATAGAGGACGTAGAACCGATCAATCGGAGCCAAAAACACCACAAAATTAATTCTAACCGCGGAAATACGCCTAACCTTAATCGATATCCATTCCGACCCTAATGGTCCAAATCTAAACTTATCACTAGTGTTTTTCTTGAAGTGTCAGCATTCTTGATTATTTGGGGTCCATTCTCCAAATCACGGTGTACTTTCATTTTCTTCTTTCTTCATCAGACGCCTTAGATGGCCCATGTCTTATTATCTGTAAGAGAACGGATTAGTTCATACAAAATATACACATAGCGTCAGTGGTTCCAAAGATCAAAACTTCGTCCACAATCACGGAATTGGCAGTGCGACGACATGTCGAAAACCAACCCACGCAATAGAGGACGAAGAACCGATCACTCGGAGCCAAAAACACCACAAAATTAATTCTAACCGCGGAAATACGCCTAACCTTAATGGATATCCATTCCGACCCTAATGGTCCAAATCGAAAGCTATCACTAATGTTCATCTTGAAGTGTCGGCATTCTTGATTATTTGGTGTCCATTCTCCAAATCACGGTGTCCCTTCATTTTCTTCTTTCTTCATCGGACGTCTAACATGGTCCATGTCTTTTTTATCTGTAAGAGAACGGATTAGTTCATACAAAATATACACTTAGTGTCAGTGGTTCCAAAGATCAAAATTTCGTCTACAATCACGGAATTGGCAGAGCGACGACATGTCGAAAACCAATCCACGCGATAGAGGACGAAGAACCGATCACTCGGAGCCAAAAACACCACAAAATTAATTCTAACTGCGGAAATACGCCTAACCTTAATCGATATCCATTCCGACCCTAATGGTCCAAATCTAAACCTATCACTAGTGTTCTTCTTGAAGTGTCAGCATTCTTGATTATTTGGTGTCCATTCTCCAAATCACGGTGTCCTTTCATTTTCTTCTTTCTTCATCAGACGCCTTAGATGGCCCATGTTTTGTGTATCTGTAAGAGAACGGATTAGGTCATACTAAATGTACACTTAGTGTCAGTGGTTCCAAAGATCAAAATTTCGGCTATAATCACGGAATTGGCAGAGCGACGACATGTCGAAAACCAATCTACGCGATAGAGGACGAATAACCGATCACTCGGAGCCAAAAACACCACAAAATTAATTCTAACCGCGGAAATACGCCTAACCTTAATCGATATCCATTCCGACCCTAATGGTCCAAATCTTAACCTATCACTAGTGTTCTTCTTGAAGTGTCAGCATTCTTGATTATTTGGTGTCCATTCTCCAAATCACGGTGTCCTTTCATTTTCTTCTTTCTTCATCAGACGCCTTAGATGGCCCATGTCTTTTGTATCTGTAAGAGAACGGATTAGTTCATACAAAATATACATTTAGTGTCATTGGTTCCAAAGATCATGGGGTGCAGTTTTTTTAGTTGTTTTGCGATATATGTGTTTGCATGAGTATTGGATGAAGGGATTTTTGCATGAGTGTGTGCGCTGCTGTGGGTGTAATTTTCCGTGTTGTTTTTTTGCATGTGGTATTTTTCCTTTTTACGGTTGGTGACCTAACACCCCCCGCCACACGCCCTTGCGGCGGCTTGCTGGGTATTGTGTAGATGTAGATGAAGATCAAAACTTCGTCTACAATCACGGAATTGGCAGTGCGACGACATGTCGAAAACCAATCCACGCGATAGAGGACGAAGAACCGATCACTGGGAGTCAAAAACACCACAAAATTAATTCTAACCGCGGAAATACGCCTAACCTTAATCGATATCCATTCCGACCCTAATGGTCCAAATCTAAACCTATCACTAGTGTTATTCTTGAAGTGTCAGCATTCTTGATTATTTTGTGTCCATTCTCCAAATCACGGTGTCCTTTCATTTTCTTCTTTCTTCATCAGACGCCTTTGATGGCCCATGTCTTTTGTATCTGTAAGAGAACGGATTAGTTCATACTAAATGTACACTTAGTGTCAGTGGTTCCAAAGATCAAAACTTCGTCTACAATCACGGAATTGGCAGAGCGACGACATGTCGAAAACCAATCCACGCGATAGAGGACGAAGAACCGATCACTCGGAGCCAAAAACACCACAAACTTAATTCTAACCGCGGAAATACGCCTAACCTTAATCGATATCCGTTCCGACCCCAATGGTCCAAATCTAAACCTATCGCAAGTGTTTTTCTTGAAGTGTCAGCATTCTTGATTATTTTGTGTCCATTCTCCAAATCACGGTGTCCTTTCATTTTCTTCTTTCTTCATCAGACGCCTTAGATGGCCCATGTCTTTTGTATCTGTAAGAGAACGGATTAGTTCATACTAAATGTACACTTAGTGTCAGTGGTTCCAAAGATCAAAATTTCGTCTACAATCACGGAATTGGCAGAGCGACGACATGTCGAAAACCAATCCACGCGATAGAGGACGAAGAACCGATCCCTCGGAGCCAAAAACAGCCCAAAATTAAGTCTAACCGCGGAGATACGCCTAACCTTAATCGAGAATTATTCCGACCCTAATGGTCCAAATCTAAACCTATCGCAAGTGTTCCTCTTGAAGTGTCAGCATTCTTGATTATTTGGTGTCCATTCTCCAAATCACGGTGTCCTTTGATTTTCTTCTTTCTTCATTAGACGCCTTAGATGGCCCATGTCTTTTGTATCTGTAAGAGAACGGATTAGTTCATACTAAATGTACACTTAGTGTCAGTGGTTCCAAAGATCAAAATTTTTTCTACAATCACGGAATTGGCAGAGCGACGACATGTCGAAAACCAATCCACGCGATAGAGGACGAAGAACCGATCACTCGGAGCCAAAAACACCACAAAATTACTTCTAACCGCTGAAATACGCCTAACCTTAATCGATATCCATTCCGACCCTAATGGTCCAAATCTAATGCTATTACTAGTGTTCCTCTTGAAGTGTCAGCATTCTTTATTATTTGGTGTCCATTCTCCAAATCACGGTGTCCTTTCATTTTCTTCTTTCTTCATCAGACGCCTTAGATGGCCCATGTCTTGTGTATCTGTAAGAGAACGGATTAGGTCATACTAAATGTACACTTAGTGTCAGTGGTTCCAAAGATCAAAATTTCGTCTATAATCACGGAATTGGCAGAGCGACGACATGTCGAAAACCAACCCACGCAATAGAGGACGAAGAACCGATCACTCGGAGCCAAAAACACCAAAAAATTAATTCTAACCGCGGAAATACGCCTAACCTTAATGGATATCCATTCCGACCCTAATGGTCCAAATCGAAAGCTATCACTAGTGTTCATCTTGAAGTGTCGGCATTCTTTATTATTTGGTGTCCATTCTCCAAATCACGGTGTCCTTTCATTTTCTTCTTTCTTCATCGGACGTCTAACATGGTCCATGTCTTTTGTATCTGTAAGAGAACGGATTAGTTCATACAAAATATACACTTAGTGTCAGTGGTTCCAAAGATCAAAATTTCGTCTACAATCACGGAATTGGCAGAGCGACGACATGTCGAAAACCAATCCACGCGATAGAGGACGAAGAACCGATCACTCGGAGCCAAAAACACCACAAAATTAATTCTAACCGCGGAAATACGCCTAACCTTAATCGATATCCATGCCGACCCTAATGGTCCAAATCTAAACCTATCACTAGTGTTCTTCTTGAAGTGTCAGCATTCTTGATTATTTGGTGTCCATTCTCCAAATCACGGTGTCCTTTCATTTTCTTCTTTCTTCATCAGACGCCTTAGATGGCCCATGTCTTTTGTATCTGTAAGGGAACGGATTAGTTCATACAAAATATACACTTAGTGTCAGTTGTTCAAAAGATTAAAACTTCGTCTACAATCACGGAATTGGCAGAGCGACGACATGTCGAAAACCAATCCACGCGATAGAGGACGAAGAACCGATCACTCGGAGCCAAAAACACCACAAACTTAATTCTAACCGCGGAAATACGCCTAACCTTAATCGATATCCGTTCCGACCCCAATGGTCCAAATCTAAACCTATCGCAAGTGTTCCTCTTGAAGTGTCAGCATTCTTGATTATTTGGTGTCCATTCTCCAAATCACGGTGTCCTTTCATTTTCTTCTATCTTCATCAGACGCCTAAGATTGTCCATGTCTTTTGTATCTGTAAGATAACGGATAAGTTCATACAAAATGTACATTTAGTGTCAGTGGTTCCAAAGATCAAAACTTCGTCTACAATCACGGAATTGGAAGAGCGACGACATGTCGAAAACCAATCCACGCGATAGAGGACGAAGAACCGATCACTCGGAGCCAAAAACAGCACAAAATTAAGTCTAACCGCGGAGATACGCCTAACCTTAATCGAGAATTTTTCCGACCCTAATGGTCCAAATATAAACCTATCGCAAGTGTTCCTCTTGAAGTGTCAGCATTCTTGATTATTTGGTGTCCTTTCTCCAAATCACGGTGTCCTTTCATTTTCTTGTTTTTTCATCAGACTCCTTAGATGGCCCATGTCTTTTGTGTGTGTAAGAGAAGGGATTAGTTCATACAAAGTATACACTTAGCGTCAGTGGTTCCAAAGATCAAAACTTCGTCTACAATCACGGAATTGGCAGAGCGACGACATGTCGAAAACCAATCTACGCGATAGAGGACGAAGAACCGATCACTCGGAGCCAAAAACACCACAAAATTAATTCTAACCGCGGAAATACGCCTAACCTTAATCGATATCCATTCCGACCCTAATGGTCCAAATCTAAACCTATTACTAGTGTTCCTCTTAAAGCGTCAGCATTCTTTATTTTTTGGTGTCCATTCTCCAAATCACGGTGTCCTATCATTTTCTTCTTTCTTCATCAGACGTCCAAGATGGTCCATGTCTTTTGTATCTGTAAGAGAACGTATTAGTTCATTCAAAATATACCCTTAGCGTCAGTGGTTCCAAAGATCAAAACTTCGTCTACAATCACGGAATTGGCAGAGCGATGACATGTCGAAAACCAATCCACGCGATAAAGGACGAAGAACCGATCACTCGGAGCCAAAAACACCACAAAATTAATTCTAACCGCGGAAATACGCCTAACCTTAATCGATATGCATTCCGACCCTAATGGTCCAAATCTAAACCTATCACAAGTGTTCCTCTTGAAGTGTCAGCATTTTTGATTATTTGTTGTCCATTCTCCAAATCACGGTGTCCTTCCATTTTCTTGTTTCTTCATCAGACGCCTTAGATGGCCCATGTCTTTTGTGTGTCTAAGAGAAGGGATTAGTTCATACAAAGTATACACATAGCGTCAGTGGTTCCAAAGATCAAAACTTCGTCCACAATCACGGAATTGGCAGTGCGACGACATGTCGAAAACCAACCCACGCAATAGAGGACGAAGAACCGATCACTCGTAGCCAAAAACACCAAAAAATTAATTCTAACCGCGGAAATACGCCTAACCTTAATGGATATCCATTCCGACCCTAATGGTCCAAATCGAAAGCTATCACTAGTGTTCATCTTGAAGTGTCGGCATTCTTTATTATTTGGTGTCCATTCTCCAAATCACGGTGTCCTTTCATTTTCTTCTTTCTTCATCGGACGTCTAACATGGTCCATGGCTTTTGTATCTGTAAGAGAACGGATTAGTTCATACAAAATATACACTTAGTGTCAGTTGTTCAAAAGATTAAAACTTCGTCTACAATCACGGAATTGGCAGAGCGACGACATGTCGAAAACCAATCCACGCGATAGAGGACGAAGAACCGATCACTCGGAGCCAAAAACACCACAAACTTAATTCTAACCGCGGAAATACGCCTAACCTTAATCGATATCCGTTCCGACCCCAATGGTCCAAATCTAAACCCATCGCAAGTGTTCCTCTTGAAAAGTCAGCATTCTTGATTATTTGGTGTCCATTCTCCAAATCACGGTGTCCTTTCATTTTCTTCTATCTTCATCAGACGCCTAAGATTGTCCATGTCTTTTGTATCTGTAAGATAACGGATAAGTTCATACAAAATGTACATTTAGTGTCAGTGGTTCCAAAGATCAAAACTTCGTCTACAATCACGGAATTGGAAGAGCGACGACATGTCGAAAACCAATCCACGCGATAGAGGACGAAGAACCGATCACTCGGAGCCAAAAACAGCACAAAATTAAGTCTAACCGCGGAGATACGCCTAACCTTAATCGAGAATTTTTCCGACCCTAATGGTCCAAACATAAACCTATCGCAAGTGTTCCTCTTGAAGTGTCAGCATTCTTGATTATTTGGTGTCCTTTCTCCAAATCACGGTGTCCTTTCATTTTCTTGTTTTTTCATCAGACTCCTTAGATGGCCCATGTCTTTTGTGTGTGTAAGAGAAGGGATTAGTTCATACAAAGTATACACTTAGCGTCAGTGGTTCCAAAGATCAAAACTTCGTCTACAATCACGGAATTGGCAGAGCGACGACATGTCGAAAACCAATCTACGCGATATAGGACGAAGAACCGATCAATCGGAGCCAAAAACAACACAAAATTAATTCTAACAGCGGAAATACGCCTAACCTTAATCGATATCCATTCCGACCCTAACGGTCCAAGCTAAACCTATTACTAGTGTTCCTCTTGAAGTGTCAGCATTCTTTATTATTTGGTTTCCATTCTCCAAATCACGGTGTACTTTCATTTTCTTCTTTCTTCATCATACGCCTTAGATGGCCCATGTCTTATTATCTGTAAGAGAACGGATTAGTTCATACAAAATATACACATAGCGTCAGTGGTTCCAAGGATCAAAACTTCGTCCACAATCACGGAATTGGCAGTGCGACGACATGTCGAAAACCAACCCACGCAATAGAGGACGAAGAACCGATCACTCGGAGCCAAAAACACCGCATAATTAATTCTAACCGCGGAAATACGCCTAACCTTAATGGATATCCATTCCGACCCTAATGGTCCAAATCGAAAGCTATCACTAGTGTTCATCTTGAAGTGTCGGCATTTTTGATTATTTGGTGTCCATTCTCCAAATCACGGTGTCCTTTCATTTTCTTCTTTCTTCATCGGACGTCTAACATGGTCCATGTCTTTTGTATCTGTAAGAGAACGGATTAGTTCATACAAAATATACACTTAGTGTCAGTGGTTCCAAAGATCAAAACTTCGTCTACAATCACGGAATTGGCAGAGCGACGACATGTCGAAAACCAATCTACGCGATAGAGGACGAAGAACCGATCACTCGGAGCCAAAAACACCACAAAATTAATTCTAACCGCGGAAATACGCCTAACCTTAATCGATATCCATTCCGACCCTAATGGTCCAAATCTAAACCTATCACTAGTGTTCTTCTTGAAGTGTCGGCATTCTTGATTATTTGGTGTCCATTCTCCAAATCACGGTGTCCTTTCATTTTCTTCTTTCTTCATCAGACGCCTTAGATGGCCCATGTCTTTTGTATCTGTAAGAGAACGGATTAGTTCATACAAAATATACACATAGCGTTAGTGGTTCCAAAGATCAAAACTTCGTCCACAATCACGGAATTGGCAGTGCGACGACATGTCGAAAACCAACCCACGCAATAGAGGACGAAGAACCGATCACTCGGAGCCAAAAACACCACAAAATTAATTCTAACCGCGGAAATACGCCTAACCTTAATGGATATCCATTCCGACCCTAATGGTCCAAATCGAAAGCTATCACTAGTGTTCATCTTGAAGTGTCGGCATTCTTTATTATTTGGTGTCCATTCTCCAAATCACGGTGTCCTTTCATTTTCTTCTTTCTTCATCGGACGTCTAACATGGTCCATGTCTTTTGTATCTGTAAGAGAACGGATTAGTTCATACAAAATATACACTTAGTGTCAGTGGTTCCAAAGATCAAAATTTCGTCTACAATCACGGAATTGGCAGAGCGACGACATGTCGAAAACCAATCCACGCGATAGAGGACGAAGAACCGATCACTCGGAGCCAAAAACACCACAAAATTAATTCTAACTGCGGAAATACGCCTAACCTTAATCGATATCCATTCCGACCCTAATGGTCCAAATCTAAACCTATTACTAGTGTTCCTCTTGAAGTGTCAGCATTCTAGATATTTTGGTGTCCATTCTCCAAATCACGGTGTCCTTTCATTTTCTTCTTTCTTCATCAGACGCCTTAGATGGCCCATGTCTTTTGTATCTGTAAGAGAACGGATTAGTTCATACAAAATATACACTTAGTGTCAGTTGTTCCAAAGATCAAAACTTCGTCTACAATCACGGAATTGGCAGAGCGACGACATGTCGAAAACCAATCCACGCGATAGAGGACGAAGAACCGATCACTCGGAGCCAAAAACAGCACAAAATTAAGTCTAACCGCGGAGATACGCCTAACCTTAATCGAGAATTTTTCCGACCCTAATGGTCCAAATATAAACCTATCGCAAGTGTTCCTCTTGAAGTGTCAGCATTCTTGATTATTTGGTGTCCTTTCTTCAAATCACGGTGTCCTTTCATTTTCTTGTTTTTTCATCAGACTCCTTAGATGGCCCATGTCTTTTGTGTGTGTAAGAGAAGGGATTAGTTCATACAAAGCATACACTTAGCGTCAGTGGTTCCAAAGATCAAAACTTCGTCTACAATCACGGAGTTGGCAGAGCGACGACATGTCGAAAACCAATCTACGCGATATTGGACGAAGAACCGATCAATCGGAGCCAAAAACAACACAAAATTAATTCTAACCGCGGAAATACGCCTAACCTTAATCGATATCCATTCCGACCCTAACGGTCCAAATCTAAACCTATTACTAGTGATCCTCTTGAAGTGTCAGCATTCTTTATTATTTGGTGTCCATTCTCCAAATCACGGTGTAATTTCATTTTCTTCTTTCTTCATCATACGCCTTAGATGGCCCATGTCTTATTATCTGTAAGAGAACGGATTAGTTCATACAAAATATACACATAGCGTCAGTGGTTCCAAGGATCAATACTTCGTCCACAATCACGGAATTGGCAGTGCGACGACATGTCGAAAACCAACCCACGCAATAGAGGACGAAGAACCGATCACTCGGAGCCAAAAACACCACAAAATTAATTCTAACCGCGGAAATACGCCTAACCTTAATGGATATCCATTCCGACCCTAATGGTTCAAATCGAAAGCTATCACTAGTGTTCTTCTTGAAGTGTCAGCATTCTTGATTATTTGCTGTCCATTCTCCAAATCACGGTGTCCTTTCATTTTCTTCTTTCTTCATCAGACGCCTTAGATGGCCCATGTCTTTTGAATCTGTAAGAGAACGGATTAGTTCATACAAAATATACACATAGCGTCAGTGGTTCCAAGGATCAAAACTTCGTCCACAATCACGGAATTGGCAGTGCGACGACATGTCGAAAACCAACCCATGCAATAGAGGACGAAGAACCGATCACTCGGAGCCAAAAACACCACAAAATTAATTCTAACCGCGGAAATACGCCTAACCTTAATCGATATCCATGCCGACCCTAATGGTCCAAATCTAAACCTATCACTAGTGTTCATCTTGAAGTGTCGGCATTCTTGATTATTTGGTGTCCATTCTCCAAATCACGGTGTCCTTTCATTTTCTTCTTTCTTCATCAGACGCCTTAGATGGCCCATGTCTTGTGTATCTGTAAGAGAACGGATTAGGTCATACTAAATGTACACTTAGTGTCAGTGGTTCCAAAGATCAAAATTTCGTCTATAATCACGGAATTGGCAGAGCGACGACATGTCGAAAACCAATCTACGCGATAGAGGACGAATAACCGATCACTCGGAGGCAAAAACACCGCAAAATTAATTCTAACCGCGGAAATACGCCTAACCTTAATCGATATCCATTCCGACCCTAATGGTCCAAATCTAAACCTATCACTAGTGTTCTTCTTGAAGTGTCAGCATTCTTGATTATTTGGTGTCCATTCTCCAAATCACGGTGTTCTTTCATTTTCTTCTTTCTTCATCAGACGCCTTAGATGGCCCATGTCTTTTGTATCTGTAAGGGAACGGATTAGTTCATACAAAATATACATTTAGTGTCATTGGTTCCAAAGATCAAAACTTCGTCTACAATCACGGAATTGGCAGTGCGACGACATGTCGAAAACCAATCCACGCGATAGAGGACGAAGAACCGATCACTGGGAGCAAAAAACACCACAAAATTAATTCTAACCGCGGAAATACGCCTAACCTTAATCGATATCCATTCCGACCCTAATGGTCCAAATCTAAACCTATCACTAGTGTTCTTCTTGAAGTGTCAGCATTCTTGATTATTTTGTGTCCATTCTCCAAATCACGGTGTCCTTTCATTTTCTTCTTTCTTCATCAGACGCCTTTGATGGCCCATGTCTTTTGAATCTGTAAGAGAACGGATTAGTTCATACTAAATGTACACTTAGTGTCAGTGGTTCCAAAGATCAAAACTTCGTCTACAATCACGGAATTGGCAGAGCGACAACATGTCGAAAACCAATCCACGCGATATAGGACGAAGAACCGATCACTCGGAGCCAAAAACACCACAAACCTAATTCTAACCGCGGAAATACGCCTAACCTTAATCGATATCCGTTCCGACCCCAATGGTCCAAATCTAAACCTATCGCAAGTGTTTTTCTTGAAGTGTCAGCATTCTTGATTATTTTGTGTCCATTCTCCAAATCACGGTGTCCTTTCATTTTCTTCTTTCTTCATCAGACGCCTTAGATGGCCCATGTCTTTTGTATCTGTAAGAGAACGGATAAGTTCATACTAAATGTACACTTAGTGTCAGTGGTTCCAAAGATCAAAATTTCGTCTACAATCACGGAATTGGCAGAGCGACGACATGTCGAAAACCAATCCACGCGATGGAGGACGAAGAACCGATCACTCGGAGCCAAAAACACCACAAAATTACTTCTAACCGTTGAAATACGCCTAACCTTAATCGATATCCATTCCGACCCTAATGGTCCAAATCTAATGCTATTACTAGTGTTCCTCTTGAAGTGTCAGCATTCTTTATTATTTGGTGTCCATTCTCCAAATCACGGTGTCCTTTCATTTTCTTCTTTCTTCATCAGACGCCTTAGATGGCCCATGTCTTTTGAATCTGTAAGAGAACGGATTAGTTCATACAAAATATACACATAGCGTCAGTGGTTCCAAGGATCAAAACTTCGTCCACAATCACGGAATTGGCAGTGCGACGACATGTCGAAAACCAACCCATGCAATAGAGGACGAAGAACCGATCACTCGGAGCCAAAAACACCACAAAATTAATTCTAACCGCGGAAATACGCCTAACCTTAATCGATATCCATGCCGACCCTAATGGTCCAAATCTAAACCTATCACTAGTGTTCATCTTGAAGTGTCGGCATTCTTGATTATTTGGTGTCCATTCTCCAAATCACGGTGTCCTTTCATTTTCTTCTTTCTTCATCAGACGCCTTAGATGGCCCATGTCTTGTGTATCTGTAAGAGAACGGATTAGGTCATACTAAATGTACACTTAGTGTCAGTGGTTCCAAAGCTCAAAATTTCGTCTATAATCACGGAATTGGCAGAGCGACGACATGTCGAAAACCAATCTACGCGATAGAGGACGAATAACCGATCACTCGGAGGCAAAAACACCGCAAAATTAATTCTAACCGCGGAAATACGCCTAACCTTAATCGATATCCATTCCGACCCTAATGGTCCAAATCTAAACCTATCACTAGTGTTCTTCTTGAAGTGTCAGCATTCTTGATTATTTGGTGTCCATTCTCCAAATCACGGTGTTCTTTCATTTTCTTCTTTCTTCATCAGACGCCTTAGATGGCCCATGTCTTTTGTATCTGTAAGGGAACGGATTAGTTCATACAAAATATACATTTAGTGTCATTGGTTCCAAAGATCAAAACTTCGTCTACAATCACGGAATTGGCAGTGCGACGACATGTCGAAAACCAATCCACGCGATAGAGGACGAAGAACCGATCACTGGGAGCAAAAAACACCACAAAATTAATTCTAACCGCGGAAATACGCCTAACCTTAATCGATATCCATTCCGACCCTAATGGTCCAAATCTAAACCTATCACTAGTGTTCTTCTTGAAGTGTCAGCATTCTTGATTATTTTGTGTCCATTCTCCAAATCACGGTGTCCTTTCATTTTCTTCTTTCTTCATCAGACGCCTTTGATGGCCCATGTCTTTTGAATCTGTAAGAGAACGGATTAGTTCATACTAAATGTACACTTAGTGTCAGTGGTTCCAAAGATCAAAACTTCGTCTACAATCACGGAATTGGCAGAGCGACAACATGTCGAAAACCAATCCACGCGATATAGGACGAAGAACCGATCACTCGGAGCCAAAAACACCACAAACCTAATTCTAACCGCGGAAATACGCCTAACCTTAATCGATATCCGTTCCGACCCCAATGGTCCAAATCTAAACCTATCGCAAGTGTTTTTCTTGAAGTGTCAGCATTCTTGATTATTTTGTGTCCATTCTCCAAATCACGGTGTCCTTTCATTTTCTTCTTTCTTCATCAGACGCCTTAGATGGCCCATGTCTTTTGTATCTGTAAGAGAACGGATTAGTTCATACTAAATGTACACTTAGTGTCAGTGGTTCCAAAGATCAAAATTTCGTCTACAATCACGGAATTGGCAGAGCGACGACATGTCGAAAACCAATCCACGCGATGGAGGACGAAGAACCGATCACTCGGAGCCAAAAACACCACAAAATTACTTCTAACCGTTGAAATACGCCTAACCTTAATCGATATCCATTCCGACCCTAATGGTCCAAATCTAATGCTATTACTAGTGTTCCTCTTGAAGTGTCAGCATTCTTTATTATTTGGTGTCCATTCTCCAAATCACGGTGTCCTTTCATTTTCTTCTTTCTTCATCAGACGCCTTAGATGGCCCATGTCTTTTGTATCTGTAAGAGAACGGATTAGTTCATACTAAATGTACACTTAGTGTCAGTGGTTCCAAAGATCAAAATTTCGTCTACAATCACGGAATTGGCAGTGCGACGACATGTCGAAAACCAACCCATGCAATAGAGGACGAAGAACCGATCACTCGGAGCCAAAAACACCACAAAATTAATTCTAACCGCGGAAATACGCCTAACCTTAATCGATATCCATGCCGACCCTAATGGTCCAAATCTAAACCTATCACTAGTGTTCATCGTGAAGTGTCGGCATTCTTGATTATTTGGTGTCCATTCTCCAAATCACGGTGTCCTTTCATTTTCTTCTTTCTTCATCAGACGCCTTAGATGGCCCATATCTTGTGTATCTGTAAGAGAACGGATTAGGTCATACTAAATGTACACTTAGTGTCAGTGGTTCCAAAGATCAAAATTTCGTCTATAATCACGGAATTGGCAGAGCGACGACATGTCGAAAACCAATCTACGCGATAGAGGACGAATAACCGATCACTCGGAGCCAAAAACACCACAAAATTAATTCTAACCGCGGAAATACGCCTAACCTTAATCGATAACCATTCCGACCCTAATGGTCCAAATCTAAACCTATCACTAGTGTTCTTCTTGAAGTGTCAGCATTCTTGATTATTTGGTGTCCATTCTCCAAATCACGGTGTCCTTTCATTTTCATCTTTCTTCATACGACGCCTTAGATGGCCCATGTCTTTTGTATCTGTAAGGGAACGGATTAGTTCATACAAAATATACATTTAGTGTCATTGGTTCCAAAGATCAAAACTTCGTCTACAATCACGGAATTGGCAGTGCGACGACATGTCGAAAACCAATCCACGCGATAGAGGACGAAGAACCGATCACTGGGAGCAAAAAACACCACAAAATTAATTTTAACCGCGGAAATAAGCCTAACCTTAATCGATATCCATTCCGACCTTAATGGTCCAAATCTAAACCTATCACTAGTGTTCTTCTTGAAGTGTCAGCATTCTTGATTATTTTGTGTCCATTCTCCAAATCACGGTGTCCTTTCATTTTCTTCTTTCTTCATCAGACGCCTTTGATGGCCCATGTCTTTTGAATCTGTAAGAGAACGGATTAGTTCATACTAAATGTACACTTAGTGTCAGTGGTTCCAAAGATCAAAACTTCGTCTACAATCACGGAATTGGCAGAGCGACGACATGTCGAAAACCAATCCACGCGATATAGGACGAAGAACCGATCACTCGGAGCCAAAAACACCACAAACCTAATTCTAACCGCGGAAATACGCCTAACCTTAATCGATATCCGTTCCGACCCCAATGGTCCAAATCTAAACCTATCGCAAGTGTTTTTCTTGAAGTGTCAGCATTCTTGATTATTTTGTGTCCATTCTCCAAATCACGGTGTCCTTTCATTTTCTTCTTTCTTCATCAGACGCCTTAGATGGCCCATGTCCTTTGTATCTGTAAGAGAACGGATTAGTTCATACTAAATGTACACTTAGTGTCAGTGGTTCCAAAGATCAAAATTTCGTCTACAACCTAGGAATTGGCAGAGCGACGACATGTCGAAAACCAATCTACGCGATAGAGGACGAAGAACCGATCACTCGGAGCCAAAAACACCACAAAATTAATTCTAACCGCGGAAATACGCCTAACCTTAATCGATATCCATGCCGACCCTAATGGTCCAAATCTAAACCTATCACTAGTGTTCATCTTGAAGTGTCAGCATTCTTGATTATTTGGTGTCCATTCTCCAAATCACGGTGTCCTTTCATTTTCTTCTTTCTTCATCAGACGCCTTAGATGGTCCATGTCTTTTGTATCTGTAAGAGAACGGATTAGTTCATACAAAATATACACTTTGTGTCAGTGGTTCCAAAGATCAACATTTCGTCTACAATCACGGAATTGGCAGAGCGACGAAGGGTCGAAAACCAACCCACGCAATAGAGGACGAAGAACCGATCACTCGGAGCCAAAAACACCACAAAATTAATTCTAACCGCGGAAATATGCCTAACCTTTATCGATATCCGTTCCGACCCTAATGGTCCAAATCTAAACCTATCGCAAGTGTTCCTCTTGAAGTGTCAACATTCTTGATTATTTGGTGTCCATTCTCCAAATCACGGTGTACTTTCATTTTCTTCTTTCTTCATCGGACGTCTAACATGGTCCATGTCTTTTATATCTGTAATAGAACGGATTAGTTCATACAAAATATACACTTAGTGTCAGTGGGTCCAAAGATCAAAATTTCGTCTACAATCACGGAATTGGCAGAGCGACGACATGTCGAAAACCAATCTACGCGATAGAGGACGTAGAACCGATCAATCGGAGCCAAAAACACCACAAAATTAATTCTAACCGCGGAAATACGCCTAACCTTAATCGATATCCATTCCGACCCTAATGGTCCAAATCTAAACCTATCACTAGTGTTTTTCTTGAAGTGTCAGCATTCTTGATTATTTGGTGTCCATTCTCCAAATCACGGTGTACTTTCATTTTCTTCTTTCTTCATCAGACGCCTTAGATGGCCCATATCTTATTATCTGTAAGAGAACGGATTAGTTCATACAAAATATACACATAGCGTCAGTGGTTCCAAAGATCAAAACTTCGTCCACAATCACGGAATTGGCAGTGCGACGACATGTCGAAAACCAACCCACGCAATAGAGGACGAAGAACCGATCACTCGGAGCCAAAAACAGCATAAAATTAAGTCTAACCGCGGAGATACGCCTAACCTTAATCGAGAATTATTCCGACCCTAATGGTCCAAATATAAACCTATCGCAAGTGTTCCTCTTGAAGTGTCAGCATTCTTGATTATTTGGTGTCCTTTCTCCAAATCACGGTGTCCTTTCATTTTCTTGTTTTTTCATCAGACGCCTTAGATGGCCCATGTCTTTTGTGTGTGTAAGAGAAGGGATTAGTTCATACAAAGTATACACTTAGCGTCAGTGGTTCCAAAGATCAAAACTTCGTCTACAATCACGGAATTGGCAGAGCGACGACATGTCGAAAACCAATCTACGCGATATAGGACGAAGAACCGATCAATCGGAGCCAAAAACAACACAAAATTAATTCTAACCGCGGAAATACGCCTAACCTTAATCGATATCCATTCCGACCCTAACGGTCCAAATCTAAACCTATTACTAGTGTTCTTCTTGAAGTGTCAGCATTCTTTATTATTTGGTGTCCATTGTCCAAATCACGGTGTACTTTCGCCGCCCCCCGCCACACGCCCTTGCGGCGGCTTGCGGGGTATTATGTAGATGTAGATGTACTTTCATTTTCTTCTTTCTTCATCGGACGTCTAACATGGTCCATGTCTTTTGTATCTGTAAGAGAACGGATTAGTTCATACAAAATATACACTTAGTGTCAGTGGTTCCAAAGATCAAAATTTCGTCTACAATCACGGAATTGGCAGAGCGACGACATGTCGAAAACCAATCTACGCGATAGAGGACGAAGAACCGATCACTCGGAACCAAAAACACCACAAAATTAATTCTAACCGCGGAAATACGCCTAACCTTAATCGATATCCATTCCGACCCTAATGGTCCAAATCTAAACCTATCGCAAGTGTTTTTCTTGAAGTGTCAGCATTCTTGATTATTTGGTGTCCATTCTCCAAATCACGGTGTCCTTTCATTTTCTTCTTTCTTCATCAGACGCCTTAGATGGCCCATGTCTTTTGTATCTGTAAGAGAACGGATTAGTTCATACAAAGTATACACTTAGTGTCAGTGGTTCCAAAGATCAAAATTTCGTCTACAATCACGGAATTGGCAGAGCGACGACATGTCGAAAACCAATCTACGCGATAGAGGACGAAGAACCGATCACTCGGAGCCAAAAACACCACAAAATTAATTCTAACCGCGGAAATACGCCTAACCTTAATCGATATCCATTCCGACCCTAATGGTCCAAATCTAAACCTATCACTAGTGTTCTTCTTGAAGTGTCAGCATTCTTGATTATTTGGTGTCCATTCTCCAAATCACGGTGTCCTTTCATTTTCTTCTTTCTTCATCAGACGCCTCAGATGGCCCATGTCTTTTGTATCTGTAAGAGAACGGATTAGTTCATACAAAATATACACTTAGTGTCAGTGGTTCCAAAGATCAAAATTTCGTCTACAATCACGGAATTGGCAGAGCGACGACATGTCGAAAACCAATCCACGCGATAGAGGACGAAGAACCGATCACTCGGAGCCAAAAACACCACAAAATTACTTCTAACCGCGGAAATACGCCTAACCTTAATCGATATCCATTCCGACCCTAATGGTCCAAATCTAAACCTATTACTAGTGTTCCTCTTGAAGTGTCAGCATTCTTTATTATTTGGTGTCCATTCTCCAAATCACGGTGTCATTTCATTTTCTTCTTTCTTCATCAGACGCCTTAGATGGCCCATGTCTTTTGTATCTGTAAGAGAACGGATTAGTTCATACTAAATGTACACTTAGTGTCAGTGGTTCCAAAGATCAAAATTTCGTCTACAATCTCGGAATTGGCAGAGCGACGACATGTCGAAAACCAATCTACGCGATAGAGGACGAAGAACCGATCACTCGGAGCCAAAAACACCACAAAATTAATTCTAACCGCGGAAATACGCCTAACCTTAATCGATATCCATTCCGACCCTAATGGTCCAAATCTAAACCTATTACTAGTGTTCCTCTTAAAGCGTCAGCATTCTTTATTATTTGGTGTCCATTCTCCAAATCACGGTGTCCTATCATTTTCTTCTTTCTTCATCAGACGTCCAAGATGGTCCATGTCTTTTGTATCTGTAAGAGAACGGATTAGTTCATTCAAAATATACACTTAGCGTCAGTGGTTCCAAAGATCAAAACTTCGTCTACAATCACGGAATTGGCAGAGCGACGACATGTCGGAAACCAATCCACGCGATAAAGGACGAAGAACCGATCACTCGGAGCCAAAAACACCACAAAATTAATTCTAACCGCGGAAATACGCCTAACCTTAATCGATATGCATTCCGACCCTAATGGTCCAAATCTAAACCTATCACAAGTGTTCCTCTTGAAGTGTCAGCATTCTTGATTATTTGTTGTCCATTCTCCAAATCACGGTGTCCTTCCATTTTCTTGTTTCTTCATCAGACGCCTTAGATGGCCCATGTCTTTTGTGTGTCTAAGAGAAGGGATTAGTTCATACAAAGTATACACATAGCGTCAGTGGTTCCAAAGATCAAAATTTCGTCCACAATCACGGAATTGGCAGTGCGACGACATGTCGAAAACCAATCCACGCGATATAGGACGAAGAACCGATCACTCGGAGCCAAAAACACCACAAACCTAATTCTAACCGCGGAAATACGCCTAACCTTAATCGATATCCGTTCCGACCCCAATGGTCCAAATCTAAACCTATCGCAAGTGTTCATCTTGAAGTGTCAGCATTCTTGATTATTTGGTGTCCATTCTCCAAATCCCGGTGTCCTTTCATTTTCTTCTTTCTTCATCAGACGCCTTAGATTGTCCATGTCTTTTGTATCTGTAAGAGAACGGATTAGTTCATACAAAATATACACTTTGTGTCAGTGGTTCCAAAGATCAAAATTTCGTCTACAATCACGGAATTGGCAGAGCGACGAAGGGTCGAAAACCAACCCACGCAATAGAGGACGAAGAACCGATCACTCGGAGCCAAAAACACCACAAAATTAATTCTAACCGCGGAAATATGCCTAATCTTTATCGATATCCGTTCCGACCCTAATGGTCCAAATCTAAACCTATCGCAAGTGTTCCTCTTGAAGTGTCAACATTCTTGATTATTTGGTGTCCATTCTCCAAATCACGGTGTCCTTTCATTTTCTTCTTTCTTCATCGGACGTCTAACATGGTCCATGTCTTTTATATCTGTAAGAGAACGGATTAGTTCATACAAAATATACACTTAGTGTCAGTGGGTCCAAAGATCAAAATTTCGTCTACAATCACGGAATTGGCAGAGCGACGACATGTCGAAAACCAATCTACGCGATAGAGGACGTAGAACCGATCAATCGGAGCCAAAAACACCACAAAATTAATTTTAACCGCGGAAATACGCCTAACCTTAATCGATATCCATTCCGACCCTAATGGTCCAAATCTAAACCTATCACTAGTGTTTTTCTTGAAGTGTCAGCATTCTTGATTATTTGGTGTCCATTCTCCAAATCACGGTGTACTTTCATTTTCTTCTTTCTTCATCAGACGCCTTAGATGGCCCATGTCTTATTATCTGTAAGAGAACGGATTAGTTCATACAAAATATACACATAGCGTCAGTGGTTCCAAAGATCAAAACTTCGTCCACAATCACGGAATTGGCAGTGCGACGACATGTCGAAAACCAACCCACGCAATAGAGGACGAAGAACCGATCACTCGGAGCCAAAAACAGCACAAAATTAAGTCTAACCGCGGAGATACGCCTAACCTTAATCGAGAATTATTCCGACCCTAATGGTCCAAATATAAACCTATCGCAAGTGTTCCTCTTGAAGTGTCAGCATTCTTGATTATTTGGTGTCCTTTCTCCAAATCACGGTGTCCTTTCATTTTCTTGTTTTTTCATCAGACGCCTTAGATGGCCCATGTCTTTTGTGTGTGTAAGAGAAGGGATTAGTTCATACAAAGTATACACTTAGCGTCAGTGGTTCCAAAGATCAAAACTTCGTCTACAATCACGGAATTGGCAGAGCGACGACATGTCGAAAACCAATCTACGCGATATAGGACGAAGAACCGATCAATCGGAGCCAAAAACAACACAAAATTAATTCTAACCGCGGAAATACGCCTAACCTTAATCGATATCCATTCCGACCCTAACGGTCCAAATCTAAACCTATTACTAGTGTTCCTCTTGAAGTGTCAGCATTCTTTATTATTTGGTGTCCATTGTCCAAATCACGGTGTACTTTCGCCGCCCCCCGCCACACGCCCTTGCGGCGGCCCTCGGGGTATTATGTAGATGTAGATGTACTTTCATTTTCTTCTTTCTTCATCGGACGTCTAACATGGTCCATGTCTTTTGTATCTGTAAGAGAACGGATTAGTTCATACAAAATATACACTTAGTGTCTGTGGTTCCAAAGATCAAAATTTCGTCTACAATCACGGAATTGGCAGAGCGACGACATGTCGAAAACCAATCTACGCGATAGAGGACGAAGAACCGATCACTCGGAGCCAAAAACACCACAAAATTAATTCTAACCGCGGAAATACGCCTAACCTTAATCGATATCCATTCCGACCCTAATGGTCCAAATCTAAACCTATCACTAGTGTTCTTCTTGAAGTGTCAGCATTCTTGATTATTTGGTGTCCATTCTCCAAATCACGGTGTCCTTTCATTTTCTTCTTTCTTCATCAGACGCCTCAGATGGCCCATGTCTTTTGTATCTGTAAGAGAATGGATTAGTTCATACAAAATATACACTTAGTGTCAGTGGTTCCAAAGATCAAAATTTCGTCTACAATCACGGAATTGGCAGAGGGACGACATGTCGAAAACCAATCTACGCGATAGAGGACGAATAACCGATCACTCGGAGCCAAAAACACCACAAAATTTATTCTAACCGCGGAAATACGCCTAACCTTAATCGATATCCATTCCGACCCTAATGGTCCAAATCTAAACCTATTACTAGTGTTCCTCTTGAAGTGTCAGCATTCTTTATTATTTGGTGTCCATTCTCCAAATCACGGTGTCATTTCATTTTCTTCTTTCTTCATCAGACGCCTTAGATGGCCCATGTCTTTTGTATCTGTAAGAGAACGGATTAGTTCATTCAAAATATACACTTAGCGTCAGTGGTTCCAAAGATCAAAACTTCGTCTACAATCACGGAATTGGCAGAGCGACGACATGTCGAAAACCAATCCACGCGATAAAGGACGAAGAACCGATCACTCGGAGCCAAAAACACCACAAAATTAATTCTAACCGCGGAAATACGCCTAACCTTAATCGATATGCATTCCGACCCTAATGGTCCAAATCTAAACCTATCACAAGTGTTCCTCTTGAAGTGTCAGCATTCTTGATTATTTGTTGTCCATTCTCCAAATCACGGTGTCCTTCCATTTTCTTGTTTCTTATCAGACGCCTTAGATGGCCCATGTCTTTTGTGTGTCTAAGAGAAGGGATTAGTTCATACAAAGTATACACATAGCGTCAGTGGTTCCAAAGATCAAAATTTCGTCCACAATCACGGAATTGGCAGTGCGACGACATGTCGAAAACCAACCCACGCAATAGAGGACGAAGAACCGATCACTCGGAGCCAAAAACACCACAAAATTAATTCTAACCGCGGAAATACGCCTAACCTTAATGGATATCCATTCCGACCCTAATGGTCCAAATCGAAAGCTATCACTAGTGTTCATCTTGAAGTGTCAGCATTCTTTATTATTTGGTGTCCATTCTCCAAATCACGGTGTCCTTTCATTTTCTTCTTTCTTCATCAGACGCCTTAGATGGCCCATGTCTTTTGTATCTGTAAGAAAACGGATTAGTTCATACTAAATGTACACTTAGTGTCAGTGGTTCCAAAGATCAAAATTTCGTCTACAATCACGGAATTGGCAGAGCGACGACATGTCGAAAACCAATCCACGCGATAGAGGACGAAGAACCGATCACTCGGAGCCAAAAACACCACAAAATTAATTCTAACTGCGGAAATACGCCTAACCTTAATCGATATCCATTCCGACCCTAATTGTCCAAATCTAAACCTATTACTAGTGTTCCTCTTGAAGTGTCAGCATTCTAGATATTTTGGTGTCCATTCTCCAAATCACGGTGTCCTTTCATTTTCTTCTTTCTTCATCAGACGCCTTAGATGGCCCATGTCTTTTGTATCTGTAAGAGAACGGATTAGTTCATACAAAATATACACTTAGTGTCAGTTGTTCCAAAGATCAAAATTTCGTCTACAATCACGGAATTGGCAGAGCGACGACATGTCGAAAACCAATCCACGCGATAGAGGACGAAGAACCGATCACTCGGAGCCAAAAACACCACAAACTTAATTCTAACCGCGGAAATACGCCTAACCTTAATCGATATCCGTTCCGACCCTAATGGTCCAAATCTAAACCTATTACTAGTGTTCCTCTTAAAGCGTCAGCATTCTTTATTATTTGGTGTCCATTCTCCAAATCACGGTGTCCTATCATTTTCTTCTTTCTTCATCAGACGTCCAAGATGGTCCATGTCTTTTGTATCTGTAAGAGAACGGATTAGTTCATTCAAAATATACACTTAGCGTCAGTGGTTCCAAAGATCAAAACTTCGTCTACAATCACGGAATTGGCAGAGCGATGACATATCGAAAACCAATCCACGCGATAAAGGACGAAGAACCGATCACTCGGAGCCAAAAACACCGCAAAATTAATTCTAACCGCGGAAATACGCCTAACCTTAATCGATATGCATTCCGACCCTAATGGTCCAAATCTAAACCTATCACAAGTGTTCCTCTTGAAGTGTCAGCATTCTTGATTATTTGTTGTCCATTCTCCAAATCACGGTGTCCTTCCATTTTCTTGTTTCTTCATCAGACGCCTTAGATGGCCCATGTCTTTTGTGTGTCTAAGAGAAGGGATTAGTTCATACAAAGTATACACATAGCGTCAGTGGTTCCAAAGATCAAAACTTCGTCCACAATCACGGAATTGGCAGTGCGACGACATGTCGAAAACCAACCCACGCAATAGAGGACGAAGAACCGATCACTCGGAGCCAAAAACACCACAAAATTAATTCTAACCGCGGAAATACGCCTAACCTTAATGGATATCCATTCCGACCCTAATGGTCCAAATCGAAAGCTATCACTAGTGTTCATCTTGAAGTGTCGGCATTCTTTATTATTTGGTGTCCATTCTCCAAATCACGGTGTCCTTTCATTTTCTTCTTTCTTCATCGGACGTCTAACATGGTCCATGTCTTTTGTATCTGTAAGAGAACGGATTAGTTCATACAAAATATACACTTAGTGTCAGTGGTTCCAAAGATCAAAATTCGTCTACAATCACGGAATTGGCAGAGCGACGACATGTCGAAAACCAATCCACGCGATAGAGGACGAAGAACCGATCACTCGGAGCCAAAAACACCACAAAATTAATTCTAACTGCGGAAATACGCCTAACCTTAATCGATATCCATTCCGACCCTAATGGTCCAAATCTAAACCTATTACTAGTGTTCCTCTTGAAGTGTCAGCATTCTAGATATTTTGGTGTCCATTCTCCAAATCACGGTGTCCTTTCATTTTCTTCTTTCTTCATCAGACGCCTTAGATGGCCCATGTCTTTTGTATCTGTAAGAGAACGGATTAGTTCATACAAAATATACACTTAGTGTCAGTTGTTCAAAAGATTAAAACTTCGTCTACGATCACGGAATTGGCAGAGCGACGACATGTCGAAAACCAATCCACGCGATAGAGGACGAAGAACCGATCACTCGGAGCCAAAAACACCACAAACTTAATTCTAACCGCGGAAATACGCCTAACCTTAATCGATATCCGTTCCGACCCCAATGGTCCAAATCTAAACCTATCGCAAGTGTTCCTCTTGAAGTGTCAGCATTCTTGATTATTTGGTGTCCATTCTCCAAATCACGGTGTCCTTTCATTTTCTTCTATCTTCATCAGACGCCTAAGATTGTCCATGTCTTTTGTATCTGTAAGATAACGGATAAGTTCATACAAAATGTACATTTAGTGTCAGTGGTTCCAAAGATCAAAACTTTGTCTACAATCACGGAATTGGAAGAGCGACGACATGTCGAAAACCAATCTACGCGATAGAGGACGAAGAACCGATCACTCGGAGCCAAAAACAGCACAAAATTAAGTCTAACCGCGGAGATACGCCTAATCTTAATCGAGAATTTTTCCGACCCTAATGGTCCAAATATAAACCTATCCCAAGTGTTCCTCTTGAAGTGTCAGCATTCTTGATTATTTGGTGTCCTTTCTCCAAATCACGGTGTCCTTTCATTTTCTTGTTTTTTCATCAGACTCCTTAGATGGCCCATGTCTTTTGTGTGTGTAAGAGAAGGGATTAG
The DNA here is from genome assembly GCF_022747635.1 of Hetaerina americana. NCBI lineage: Eukaryota > Metazoa > Arthropoda > Insecta > Odonata > Calopterygidae > Hetaerina > Hetaerina americana. Next base: position 132,093 of record NW_027286956.1, on the reverse strand, counting down.
TTCATACAAAGTATACACTTAGCGTCAGTGGTTCCAAAGATCAAAACTTCGTCTACAATCACGGAATTGGCAGAGCGACGACATGTCGAAAACCAATCCACGCGATAGAGGACGAAGAACCGATCACTCGGAGCCAAAAACACCACAAAATTAATTCTAACTGCGGAAATACGCCTAACCTTAATCGATATCCATTCCGACCCTAATGGTCCAAATCTAAACCTATCACTAGTGTTTTTCTTGAAGTGTCAGCATTCTTGATTATTTGGTGTCCATTCTCCAAATCACGGTGTCCTTTCATTTTCTTCTTTCTTCATCGGACGTCTAACATGGTCCATGTCTTTTGTATCTGTAAGAGAACGGATTAGTTCATACAAAATATACACTTAGTGTCAGTGGTTCCAAAGATCAAAATTTCGTCTACAATCACGGAATTGGCAGAGCGACGACATGTCGAAAACCAATCCACGCGATAGAGGACGAAGAACCGATCACTCGGAGCCAAAAACACCACAAAATTAATTCTAACTGCGGAAATACGCCTAACCTTAATCGATATCCATTCCGACCCTAATGGTCCAAATCTAAACCTATTACTAGTGTTCCTCTTGAAGTGTCAGCATTCTAGATATTTTGGTGTCCATTCTCCAAATCACGGTGTCCTTTCATTTTCTTCTTTCTTCATCAGACGCCTTAGATGGCCCATGTCTTTTGTATCTGTAAGAGAACGGATTAGTTCATACAAAATATACACTTAGTGTCAGTGGTTCCAAAGATCAAAATTTCGTCTACAATCACGGAATTGGCAGAGCGACGACATGTCGAAAACCAATCCACGCGATAGAGGACGAAGAACCGATCACTCGGAGCCAAAAACACCACAAAATTAATTCTAACTGCGGAAATACGCCTAACCTTAATCGATATCCATTCCGACCCTAATGGTCCAAATCTAAACCTTTTACTAGTGTTCCTCTTGAAGTGTCAGCATTCTAGATATTTTGGTGTCCATTCTCCAAATCACGGTGTCCTTTCATTTTCTTCTTTCTTCATCAGACGCCTTAGATGGCCCATGTCTTTTGTATCTGTAAGAGAACGGATTAGTTCATACAAAATATACACTTAGTGTCAGTTGTTCAAAAGATTAAAACTTCGTCTACAATCACGGAATTGGCAGAGCGACGACATGTCGAAAACCAATCCACGCGATAGAGGACGAAGAACCGATCACTCGGAGCCAAAAACACCACAAACTTAATTCTAACCGCGGAAATACGCCTAACCTTAATCGATATCCGTTCCGACCCCAATGGTCCAAATCTAAACCTATCGCAAGTGTTCCTCTTGAAGTGTCAGCATTCTTGATTATTTGGTGTCCATTCTCCAAATCACGGTGTCCTTTCATTTTCTTCTATCTTCATCAGACGCCTAAGATTGTCCATGTCTTTTGTATCTGTAAGATAACGGATATGTTCATACAAAATGTACATTTAGTGTCAGTGGTTCCAAAGATCAAAACTTCGTCTACAATCACGGAATTGGAAGAGCGACGACATGTCGAAAACCAATCCACGCGATAGAGGACGAAGAACCGATCACTCGGAGCCAAAAACAGCACAAAATTAAGTCTAACCGCGGAGATACGCCTAACCTTAATCGAGAATTTTTCCGACCCTAATGGTCCAAATATAAACCTATCCCAAGTGTTCCTCTTGAAGTGTCAGCATTCTTGATTATTTGGTGTCCTTTCTCCAAATCACGGTGTCCTTTCATTTTCTTGTTTTTTCATCAAACTCCTTAGATGGCCCATGTCTTTTGTGTGTGTAAGAGAAGGGATTAGTTCATACAAAGTATACACTTAGCGTCAGTGGTTCCAAAGATCAAAACTTCGTCTACAATCACGGAATTGGCAGAGCGACGACATGTCGAAAACCAATCTACGCGATATAGGACGAAGAACCGATCAATCGGAGCCAAAAACAACACAAAATTAATTCTAACAGCGGAAATACGCCTAACCTTAATCGATATCCATTCCGACCCTAATGGTCCAAATCTAAACCTATTACTAGTGTTCCTCTTGAAGTGTCAGCATTCTTTATTATTTGGTGTCCATTCTCCAAATGACGGTGTCCTTTCATTTTCTTCTTTCTTCATCAGACGCCTTAGATGGCCCATGTCTTTTGTATCTGTAAGAGAACGGATTAGTTCATACTAAATGTACACTTAGTGTCAGTGGTTCCAAAGATCAAAATTTCGTCTACAATCTCGGAATTGGCAGAGCGACGACATGTCGAAAACCAATCTACGCGATAGAGGACGAAGAACCGATCACTCGGAGCCAAAAACACCACAAAATTAATTCTAACCGCGGAAATACGCCTAACCTTAATCGATATCCATTCCGACCCTAATGGTCCAAATCTAAACCTATTACTAGTGTTCCTCTTAAAGCGTCAGCATTCTTTATTATTTGGTGTCCATTCTCCAAATCACGGTGTCCTATCATTTTCTTCTTTCTTCATCAGACGTCCAAGATGGTCCATGTCTTTTGTATCTGTAAGAGAACGGATTAGTTCATTCAAAATATACACTTAGCGTCAGTGGTTCCAAAGATCAAAACTTCGTCTACAATCACGGAATTGGCAGAGCGATGACATATCGAAAACCAATCCACGCGATAAAGGACGAAGAACCGATCACTCGGAGCCAAAAACACCACAAAATTAATTCTAACCGCGGAAATACGCCTAACCTTAATCGATATGCATTCCGACCCTAATGGTCCAAATCTAAACCTATCACAAGTGTTCCTCTTGAAGTGTCAGCATTCTTGATTATTTGTTGTCCATTCTCCAAATCACGGTGTCCTTCCATTTTCTTTTTTCTTCATCAGACGCCTTAGATGGCCCATGTCTTTTGTGTGTCTAAGAGAAGGGATTAGTTCATACAAAGTATACACATAGCGTCAGTGGTTCCAAAGATCAAAACTTCGTCCACAATCACGGAATTGGCAGTGCGACGACATGTCGAAAACCAACCCACGCAATAGAGGACGAAGAACCGATCACTCGGAGCCAAAAACACCACAAAATTAATTCTAACCGCGGAAATACGCCTAACCTTAATGGATATCCATTCCGACCCTAATGGTCCAAATCGAAAGCTATCACTAGTGTTCATCTTGAAGTGTCGGCATTCTTTATTATTTGGTGTCCATTCTCCAAATCACGGTGTCCTTTCATTTTCTTCTTTCTTCATCGGACGTCTAACATGGTCCATGTCTTTTGTATCTGTAAGAGAACGGATTAGTTCATACAAAATATACACTTAGTGTCAGTGGTTCCAAAGATCAAAATTTCGTCTACAATCACGGAATTGGCAGAGCGACGACATGTCGAAAACCAATCCACGCGATAGAGGACGAAGAACCGATCACTCGGAGCCAAAAACACCACAAAATTAATTCTAACTGCGGAAATACGCCTAACCTTAATCGATATCCATTCCGACCCTAATGGTCCAAATCTAAACCTATTACTAGTGTTCCTCTTGAAGTGTCAGCATTCTAGATATTTTGGTGTCCATTCTCCAAATCACGGTGTCCTTTCATTTTCTTCTTTCTTCATCAGACGCCTTAGATGGCCCATGTCTTTTGTATCTGTAAGAGAACGGATTAGTTCATACAAAATATACACTTAGTGTCAGTTGTTCAAAAGATTAAAACTTCGTCTACAATCACGGAATTGGCAGAGCGACGACATGTCGAAAACCAATCCACGCGATAGAGGACGAAGAACCGATCACTCGGAGCCAAAAACACCACAAACTTAATTCTAACCGCGGAAATACGCCTAACCTTAATCGATATCCGTTCCGACCCCAATGGTCCAAATCTAAACCTATCGCAAGTGTTCCTCTTGAAGTGTCAGCATTCTTGATTATTTGGTGTCCATTCTCCAAATCACGGTGTCCTTTCATTTTCTTCTATCTTCATCAGACGCCTAAGATTGTCCATGTCTTTTGTATCTGTAAGATAACGGATAAGTTCATACAAAATGTACATTTAGTGTCAGTGGTTCCAAAGATCAAAACTTCGTCTACAATCACGGAATTGGAAGAGCGACGACATGTCGAAAACCAATCCACGCGATAGAGGACGAAGAACCGATCACTCGGAGCCAAAAACAGCACAAAATTAAGTCTAACCGCGGAGATACGCCTAACCTTAATCGAGAATTTTTCCGACCCTAATGGTCCAAATATAAACCTATCCCAAGTGTTCCTCTTGAAGTGTCAGCATTCTTGATTATTTGGTGTCCTTTCTCCAAATCACGGTGTCCTTTCATTTTCTTGTTTTTTCATCAGACTCCTTAGATGGCCCATGTCTTTTGTGTGTGTAAGAGAAGGGATTAGTTCATACAAAGTATACACTTAGCGTCAGTGGTTCCAAAGATCAAAACTTCGTCTACAATCACGGAATTGGCAGAGCGACGACATGTCGAAAACCAATCTACGCGATATAGGACGAAGAACCGATCAATCGGAGCCAAAAACAACACAAAATTAATTCTAACAGCGGAAATACGCCTAACCTTAATCGATATCCATTCCGACCCTAACGGTCCAAATCTAAACCTATTACTAGTGTTCCTCTTGAAGTGTCAGCATTCTTTATTATTTGGTGTCCATTCTCCAAATCACGGTGTACTTTCATTTTCTTCTTTCTTCATCATACGCCTTAGATGGCCCATGTCTTATTATCTGTAAGAGAACGGATTAGTTCATACAAAATATACACATAGCGTCAGTGGTTCCAAGGATCAAAACTTCGTCCACAATCACGGAATTGGCAGTGCGACGACATGTCGAAAACCAACCCACGCAATAGAGGACGAAGAACCGATCACTCGGAGCCAAAAACACCACAAAATTAATTCTAACCGCGGAAATACGCCTAACCTTAATGGATATCCATTCCGACCCTAATGGTCCAAATCGAAAGCTATCACTAGTGTTCATCTTGAAGTGTCGGCATTTTTGATTATTTGGTGTCCATTCTCCAAATCACTGTGTCCTTTCATTTTCTTCTTTCTTCATCGGACGTCTAACATGGTCCACGTCTTTTGTATCTGTAAGAGAACGGATTAGTTCATACAAAATATACACATAGCGTTAGTGGTTCCAAAGATCAAAACTTCGTCCACAATCACGGAATTGGCAGAGCGACGACATGTCGAAAACCAATCCACGCGATAGAGGACGAAGAACCGATCACTCGGTGACAAAAACACCACAAACTTAATTCTAACCGCGGAAATACGCCTAACCTTAATCGATATCCATTCCGACCCTAATGGTCCAAATCTAAACCTATCACTAGTGTTCTTCTTGAAGTGTCGGCATTCTTAATTATTTGGTGTCCATTCTCCAAATCACGGTGTCCTTTCATTTTCTTCTTTCTTCATCAGACGCCTTAGATAGCCCATGTCTTTTGTATCTGTAAGAGAACGGATTAGTTCATACTAAATGTACACTTGGTGTCAGTGGTTCCAAAGATCAAAATTTCGTCTACAATCACGGAATTGGCAGAGCGACGACATGTCGAAAACCAATCTACGCGATAGAGGACGAAGAACCGATCACTCGGAGCCAAAAACACCACAAAATTAATTCTAACCGCGGAAATACGCCTAACCTTAATCGATATCCATTCCGACCCTAATGGTCCAAATCTAAACCTATCACTAGTGTTTTTCTTGAAGTGTCAGCATTCTTGATTATTTGGTGTCCATTCTCCAAATCACGGTGTCCTTTCATTTTCTTCTTTCTTCATCGGACGTCTAACATGGTCCATGTCTTTTGTATCTGTAAGAGAACGGATTAGTTCATACAAAATATACACTTAGTGTCAGTGGTTCCAAAGATCAAAATTTCGTCTACAATCACGGAATTGGCAGAGCGACGACATGTCGAAAACCAATCCACGCGATAGAGGACGAAGAACCGATCACTCGGAGCCAAAAACACCACAAAATTAATTCTAACTGCGGAAATACGCCTAACCTTAATCGATATCCATTCCGACCCTAATGGTCCAAATCTAAACCTATTACTAGTGTTCCTCTTGAAGTGTCAGCATTCTAGATATTTTGGTGTCCATTCTCCAAATCACGGTGTCCTTTCATTTTCTTCTTTCTTCATCAGACGCCTTAGATGGCCCATGTCTTTTGTATCTGTAAGAGAACGGATTAGTTCATACAAAATATACACTTAGTGTCAGTTGTTCCAAAGATCAAAACTTCGTCTACAATCACGGAATTGGCAGAGCGACGACATGTCGAAAACCAATCCACGCGATAGAGGACGAAGAACCGATCACTCGGAGCCAAAAACAGCACAAAATTAAGTCTAACCGCGGAGATACGCCTAACCTTAATCGAGAATTTTTCCGACCCTAATGGTCCAAATATAAACCTATCGCAAGTGTTCCTCTTGAAGTGTCAGCATTCTTGATTATTTGGTGTCCTTTCTTCAAATCACGGTGTCCTTTCATTTTCTTGTTTTTTCATCAGACTCCTTAGATGGCCCATGTCTTTTGTGTGTGTAAGAGAAGGGATTAGTTCATACAATGCATACACTTAGCGTCAGTGGTTCCAAAGATCAAAACTTCGTCTACAATCACGGAATTGGCAGAGCGACGACATGTCGAAGACCAATCTACGCGATATTGGACGAAGAACCGATCAATCGGAGCCAAAAACAACACAAAATTAATTCTAACCGCGGAAATACGCCTAACCTTAATCGATATCCATTCCGACCCTAACGGTCCAAATCTAAACCTATTACTAGTGTTCCTCTTGAAGTGTCAGCATTCTTTATTATTTGGTGTCCATTCTCCAAATCACGGTGTCCTTTCATTTTCTTCTTTCTTCATCAGACGCCTTAGATGGCCCATGTCTTATTATCTGTAAGAGAACGGATTAGTTCATACAAAATATACACATAGCGTTAGTGGTTCCAAGGATCAATACTTCGTCCACAATCACGGAATTGGCAGTGCGACGACATGTCGAAAACCAACCCACGCAATAGAGGACGAAGAACCGATCACTCGGAGCCAAAAACACCACAAAATTAATTCTAACCGCGGAAATACGCCTAACCTTAATGGATATCCATTCCGACCCTAATGGTCCAAATCGAAAGCTATCACTAGTGTTCATCTTGAAGTGTCGGCATTTTTGATTATTTGGTGTCCATTCTCCAAATCACGGTGTCCTTTCATTTTCTTCTTTCTTCATTGGACGTCTAACATGGTCCATGTCTTTTGTATCTGTAAGAGAACGGATTAGGACATACAAAATATACACTTAGTGTCAGTGGTTCCAAAGATCAAAATTTCGTCTACAATCACGGAATTTGGCAGAGCGACGACATGTCGAAAACCAATCTACGCGATAGAGGACGAAGAACCGATCACTCGGAGCCAAAAACACCACAAAATTAATTCTAACCGCGGAAATACGCCTAACCTTAATGGATATCCATTCCGACCCTAATGGTCCAAATCGAAAGCTATCACTAGTGTTCATCTTGAAGTGTCGGCATTTTTGATTATTTGGTGTCCATTCTCCAAATCACGGTGTCCTTTCATTTTCTTCTTTCTTCATCGGACGTCTAACATGGTCCATGTCTTTTGTATCTGTAAGAGAACGGATTAGTTCATACAAAATATACACTTAGTGTCAGTGGTTCCAAAGATCAAAATTTCGTCTACAATCACGGAATTGGCAGAGCGACGACATGTCGAAAACCAATCTACGCGATAGAGGACGAAGAACCGATCACTCGGAGCCAAAAACACCACAAAATTAATTCTAACCGCGGAAATACGCCTAACCTTAATCGATATCCATTCCGACCCTAATGGTCCAAATCTAAACCTATCACTAGTGTTCTTCTTGAAGTGTCAGCATTCTTGATTATTTGGTGTCCATTCTCCAAATCACGGTGTCCTTTCATTTTCTTCTTTCTTCATCAGACGCCTTAGATGGCCCATGTCTTTTGTATCTGTAAGAGAACGGATTAGTTCATACTAAATGTACACTTAGTGTCAGTGGTTCCAAAGATCAAAATTTCGTCTACAATCACGGAATTGGCAGAGCGACGACATGTCGAAAACCAATCTACGCGATAGAGGACGAAGAACCGATCACTCGGAGCCAAAAACACCACAAAATTAATTCTAACCGCGGAAATACGCCTAACCTTAATCGATATCCATTCCGACCCTAATGGTCCAAATCTAAACCTATCACTTGTGTTCTTCTTGAAGTGTCAGCATTCTTGATTATTTGGTGTCCATTCTCCAAATCACGGTGTCCTTTCATTTTCTTCTTTCTTCATCAGACGCCTCAGATGGCCCATGTCTTTTGTATCTGTAAGAGAATGGATTAGTTCATACAAAATATACACTTAGTGTCAGTGGTTCCAAAGATCAAAATTTCGTCTACAATCACGGAATTGGCAGAGCGACGACATGTCGAAAACCAATCCACGCGATAGAGGACGAAGAACCGATCACTCGGAGCCAAAAACACCACAAATTTAATTATAACCGCGGAAATACGCCTAACCTTAATCGATATCCATTCCGACCCTAATGGTCCAAATCTAAACCTATCACTAGTGTTTTTCTTGAAGTGTCAGCATTCTTGATTATTTGGTGTCCATTCTCCAAATCACGGTGTCCTTTAATTTTCTTCTTTTTTCATCAGACGCCTTAGATGGCCCATGTCTTATTATCTGTAAGAGAACGGATTAGTTCATACTAAATGTACACTTAGTTTTAGTGGTTCCAAAGATCAAAATTTCGTCTACAATCACGGAATTGGCAGAGCGACGACATGTCGAAAACCAATCTACGCGATAGAGGACGAAGAACCGATCACTCGGAGCCATAAACACCACAAAATTAATTCTAACCGCGGAAATACGCCTAACCTTAATCGATATCCATTCCGACCCTAATGGTCCAAATCTAAACCTATCACTAGTGTTTTTCTTGAAGTGTCAGCATTCTTGATTATTTGGTGTCCATTCTCCAAATCACGGTGTCCTTTCATTTTCTTCTTTCTTCATCGGACGTCTAACATGGTCCATGTCTTTTGTATCTGTAAGAGAACGGATTAGTTCATACAAAATATACACTTAGTGTCAGTGGTTCCAAAGATCAAAATTTCGTCTACAATCACGGAATTGGCAGAGCGACGACATGTCGAAAACCAATCCACGCGATAGAGGACGAAGAACCGATCACTCGGAGCCAAAAACACCACAAAATTAATTCTAACTGCGGAAATACGCCTAACCTTAATCGATATCCATTCCGACCCTAATGGTCCAAATCTAAACCTATTACTAGTGTTCCTCTTGAAGTGTCAGCATTCTAGATATTTTGGTGTCCATTCTCCAAATCACGGTGTCCTTTCATTTTCTTCTTTCTTCATCAGACGCCTTAGATGGCCCATGTCTTTTGTATCTGTAAGAGAACGGATTAGTTCATACAAAATATACACTTAGTGTCAGTTGTTCCAAAGATCAAAACTTCATCTACAATCACGGAATTGGCAGAGCGACGACATGTCGAAAACCAATCCACGCGATAGAGGACGAAGAACCGATCACTCGGAGCCAAAAACAGCACAAAATTAAGTCTAACCGCGGAGATACGCCTAACCTTAATCGAGAATTTTTCCGACCCTAATGGTCCAAATATAAACCTATCGCAAGTGTTCCTCTTGAAGTGTCAGCATTCTTGATTATTTGGTGTCCTTTCTTCAAATCACGGTGTCCTTTCATTTTCTTGTTTTTTCATCAGACTCCTTAGATGGCCCATGTCTTTTGTGTGTGTAAGAGAAGGGATTAGTTCATACAATGCATACACTTAGCGTCAGTGGTTCCAAAGATCAAAACTTCGTCTACAATCACGGAATTGGCAGAGCGACGACATGTCGAAGACCAATCTACGCGATATTGGACGAAGAACCGATCAATCGGAGCCAAAAACAACACAAAATTAATTCTAACCGCGGAAATACGCCTAACCTTAATCGATATCCATTCCGACCCTAACGGTCCAAATCTAAACCTATTACTAGTGTTCCTCTTGAAGTGTCAGCATTCTTTATTATTTGGTGTCCATTCTCCAAATCACGGTGTACTTTCATTTTCTTCTTTCTTCATCATACGCCTTAGATGGCCCATGTCTTATTATCTGTAAGAGAACGGATTAGTTCATACAAAATATACACATAGCGTTAGTGGTTCCAAGGATCAATACTTCGTCCACAATCACGGAATTGGCAGTGCGACGACATGTCGAAAACCAACCCACGCAATAGAGGACGAAGAACCGATCACTCGGAGCCAAAAACACCACAAAATTAATTCTAACCGCGGAAATACGCCTAACCTTAATGGATATCCATTCCGACCCTAATGGTCCAAATCGAAAGCTATCACTAGTGTTCATCTTGAAGTGTCGGCATTTTTGATTATTTGGTGTCCATTCTCCAAATCACGGTGTCCTTTCATTTTCTTCTTTCTTCATTGGACGTCTAACATGGTCCATGTCTTTTGTATCTGTAAGAGAACGGATTAGTTCATACAAAATATACACTTAGTGTCAGTGGTTCCAAAGATCAAAATTTCGTCTACAATCACGGAATTTGGCAGAGCGACGACATGTCGAAAACCAATCTACGCGATAGAGGACGAAGAACCGATCACTCGGAGCCAAAAACACCACAAAATTAATTCTAACCGCGGAAATACGCCTAACCTTAATGGATATCCATTCCGACCCTAATGGTCCAAATCGAAAGCTATCACTAGTGTTCATCTTGAAGTGTCGGCATTTTTGATTATTTGGTGTCCATTCTCCAAATCACGGTGTCCTTTCATTTTCTTCTTTCTTCATCGGACGTCTAACATGGTCCATGTCTTTTGTATCTGTAAGAGAACGGATTAGTTCATACAAAATATACACTTAGTGTCAGTGGTTCCAAAGATCAAAATTTCGTCTACAATCACGGAATTGGCAGAGCGACGACATGTCGAAAACCAATCTACGCGATAGAGGACGAAGAACCGATCACTCGGAGCCAAAAACACCACAAAATTAATTCTAACCGCGGAAATACGCCTAACCTTAATCGATATCCATTCCGACCCTAATGGTCCAAATCTAAACCTATCACTAGTGTTCTTCTTGAAGTGTCAGCATTCTTGATTATTTGGTGTCCATTCTCCAAATCACGGTGTCCTTTCATTTTCTTCTTTCTTCATCAGACGCCTTAGATGGCCCATGTCTTTTGTATCTGTAAGAGAACGGATTAGTTCATACTAAATGTACACTTAGTGTCAGTGGTTCCAAAGATCAAAATTTCGTCTACAATCACGGAATTGGCAGAGCGACGACATGTCGAAAACCAATCTACGCGATAGAGGACGAAGAACCGATCACTCGGAGCCAAAAACACCACAAAATTAATTCTAACCGCGGAAATACGCCTAACCTAAAATCGATATCCATTCCGACCCTAATGGTCCAAATCTAAACCTATCACTTGTGTTCTTCTTGAAGTGTCAGCATTCTTGATTATTTGGTGTCCATTCTCCAAATCACGGTGTCCTTTCATTTTCTTCTTTCTTCATCAGACGCCTCAGATGGCCCATGTCTTTTGTATCTGTAAGAGAATGGATTAGTTCATACAAAATATACACTTAGTGTCAGTGGTTCCAAAGATCAAAATTTCGTCTACAATCACGGAATTGGCAGAGCGACGACATGTCGAAAACCAATCTACGCGATAGAGGACGAAGAACCGATCACTCGGAGCCAAAAACACCACAAATTTAATTATAACCGCGGAAATACGCCTAACCTTAATCGATATCCATTCCGACCCTAATGGTCCAAATCTAAACCTATCACTAGTGTTTTTCTTGAAGTGTCAGCATTCTTGATTATTTGGTGTCCATTCTCCAAATCACGGTGTCCTTTAATTTTCTTCTTTTTTCATCAGACGCCTTAGATGGCCCATGTCTTATTATCTGTAAGAGAACGGATTAGTTCATACTAAATGTACACTTAGTTTCAGTGGTTCCAAAGATCAAAATTTCGTCTACAATCACGGAATTGGCAGAGCGACGACATGTCGAAAACCAATCTACGCGATAGAGGACGAAGAACCGATCACTCGGAGCCAAAAACACCACAAAATTAATTCTAACCGCGGAAATACGCCTAACCTTAATCGATATCCATTCCGACCCTAATGGTCCAAATCTAAACCTATCACTAGTGTTTTTCTTGAAGTGTCAGCATTCTTGATTATTTGGTGTCCATTCTCCAAATCACGGTGTACTTTCATTTTCTTCTTTCTTCATCAGACGCCTTAGATGGCCCATGTCTTATTATCTGTAAGAGAACGGATTAGTTCATACAAAATATACACATAGCGTTAGTGGTTCCAAAGATCAAAACTTCGTCCACAATCACGGAATTTGCAGTGCGACGACATGTCGAAAACCAACCCACGCAATAGAGGACGAAGAACCGATCACTCGGAGCCAAAAACACCACAAAATAATTCTAACCGCGGAAAAACGCCTAACCTTAATGGATATCCATTCCGACCCTAATGGTCCAAATAGAAAGCTATCACTAGTGTTCATCTTGAAGTGTCGGCATTCTTTATTATTTGGTGTCCATTCTCCAAATCACGGTGTCCTTTCATTTTCTTCTTTCTTCATCGGACGTCTAACATGGTCCATGTCTTTTGTATCTGTGAGAGAACGGATTAGTTCATACAAAATATACACTTAGTGTCAGTGGTTCCAAAGATCAAAATTTCGTCTACAATCACGGAATTGGCAGAGCGACGACATGTCGAAAACCAATCCACGCGATTGAGGACGAAGAACCGATCACTCGGAGCCAAAAACACCACAAAATTAATTCTAACCGCGGAAATACGCCTAACCTTAATCGATATCCATTCCGACCCTAATGGTCCAAATCTAAACCTATTACTAGTGTTCCTCTTGAAGTGTCAGCATTCTAGATATTTTGGTGTCCATTCTCCAAATCACGGTGTACTTTCATTTTCTTCTTTCTTCATCAGACGCCTTAGATGGCCCATGTCTTATTATCTGTAAGAGAACGGATTAGTTCATACAAAATATACACATAGCGTTAGTGGTTCCAAAGATCAAAACTTCGTCCACAATCACGGAATTGGCAGTGCGACGACATGTCGAAAACCAACCCACGCAATAGAGGACGAAGAACCGATCACTCGGAGCCAAAAACACCACAAAATTAATTCTAACCGCGGAAAAACGCCTAACCTTAATGGATATCCATTCCGACCCTAATGGTCCAAATAGAAAGCTATCACTAGTGTTCATCTTGAAGTGTCGGCATTCTTTATTATTTGGTGTCCATTCTCCAAATCACGGTGTCCTTTCATTTTCTTCTTTCTTCATCGGACGTCTAACATGGTCCATGTCTTTTGTATCTGTAAGAGAACGGATTAGTTCATACAAAATATACACTTAGTGTCAGTGGTTCCAAAGATCAAAATTTCGTCTACAATCACGGAATTGGCAGAGCGACGACATGTCGATAACCAATCCACGCGATTGAGGACGAAGAACCGATCACTCGGAGGCAAAAACACCACAAAATTAATTCTAACTGCGGAAATACGCCTAACCTTAATCGATATCCATTCCGACCCTAATGGTCCAAATCTAAACCTATTACTAGTGTTCCTCTTGAAGTGTCAGCATTCTAGATATTTTTGTGTCCATTCTCCAAATCACGGTGTACTTTCATTTTCTTCTTTCTTCATCAGACGCCTTAGATGGCCCATGTCTTATTATCTGTAAGAGAACGGATTAGTTCATACAAAATATACACATAGCGTTAGTGGTTCCAAAGATCAAAACTTCGTCCACAATCACGGAATTGGCAGAGCGACGACATGTCGAAAACCAATCCACGCGATAGAGGACGAAGAACCGATCACTCGGTGACAAAAACACCACAAACTTAATTCTAACCGCGGAAATACGCCTAACCTTAATCGATATCCGTTCCGACCCCAATGGTCCAAATCTAAACCTATCGCAAGTGTTCCTCTTGAAGTGTCAGCATTCTTGATTATTTGGTGTCCATTCTCCAAATCACGGTGTCCTTTCATTTTCTTCTATCTTCATCAGACGCCTAAGATTGTCCATGTCTTTTGTATCTGTAAGATAACGGATAAGTTCATACAAAATGTACATTTAGTGTCAGTGGTTCCAAAGATCAAAACTTCGTCTACAATCACGGAATTGGAAGAGCGACGACATGTCGAAAACCAATCCACGCGATAGAGGACGAAGAACCGATCACTCGGAGCCAAAAACAGCACAAAATTAAGTCTAACCGCGGAGATACGCCTAACCTTAATCGAGAATTTTTCCGACCCTAATGGTCCAAATATAAACCTATCGCAAGTGTTCCTCTTGAAGTGTCAGCATTCTTGATTATTTGGTGTCCTTTCTCCAAATCACGGTGTCCTTTCATTTTCTGGTTTTTTCATCAGACTCCTTAGATGGCCCATGTCTTTTGTGTGTGTAAGAGAAGGGATTAGTTCATACAAAGTATACACTTAGCGTCAGTGGTTCCAAAGATCAAAACTTCGTCTACAATCACGGAATTGGCAGAGCGACGACATGTCGAAAACCAATCTACGCGATATAGGACGAAGAACCGATCAATCGGAGCCAAAAACAACACAAAATTAATTCTAACCGCGGAAATACGCCTAACCTTAATCGATATCCATTCCGACCCTAACGGTCCAAATCTAAACCTATTACTAGTGTTCCTCTTGAAGTGTCAGCATTCTTTATTATTTGGTGTCCATTCTCCAAATCACGGTGTACTTTCATTTTCTTCTTTCTTCATCATACGCCTTAGATGGCCCATGTCTTATTATCTGTAAGAGAACGGATTAGTTCATACAAAATATACACATAGCGTCAGTGGTTCCAAGGATCAAAACTTCGTCCACAATCACGGAATTGGCAGTGCGACGACATGTCGAAAACCAACCCACGCAATAGAGGACGAAGAACCGATCACTCGGAGCCAAAAACACCACAAAATTAATTCTAACCGCGGAAATACGCCTAACCTTAATGGATATCCATTCCGACCCTAATGGTCCAAATCGAAAGCTATCACTAGTGTTCATCTTGAAGTGTCGGCATTTTTGATTATTTGGTGTCCATTCTCCAAATCACGGTGTCCTTTCATTTTCTTCTTTCTTCATTGGACGTCTAACATGGTCCATGTCTTTTGTATCTGTAAGAGAACGGATTAGTTCATACAAAATATACACATAGCGTCAGTGGTTCCAAGGATCAAAACTTCGTCCACAATCACGGAATTGGCAGTGCGACGACATGTCGAAAACCAACCCACGCAATAGAGGACGAAGAACCGATCACTCGGAGCCAAAAACACCACAAAATTAATTCTAACCGCGGAAATACGCCTAACCTTAATGGATATCCATTCCGACCCTAATGGTCCAAATCGAAAGCTATCACTAGTGTTCATCTTGAAGTGTCGGCATTTTTGATTATTTGGTGTCCATTCTCCAAATCACGGTGTCCTTTCATTTTCTTCTTTCTTCATCGGACGTCTAACATGGTCCATGTCTTTTGTATCTGTAAGAGAACGGATTAGTTCATACAAAATATACACTTAGTGTCAGTGGTTCCAAAGATCAAAATTTCGTCTACAATCACGGAATTGGCAGAGCGAGGACATGTCGAAAACCAATCTACGCGATAGAGGACGAAGAACCGATCACTCGGAGCCAAAAACACCACAAAATTAATTCTAACCGCGGAAATACGCCTAACCTTAATCGATATCCATTCCGACCCTAATGGTCCAAATCTAAACCTATCACTAGTGTTCTTCTTGAAGTGTCAGCATTCTTGATTATTTGGTGTCCATTCTCCAAATCACGGTGTCCTTTCATTTTCTTCTTTCTTCATCAGACGCCTCAGATGGCCCATGTCTTTTGTATCTGTAAGAGAATGGATTAGTTCATACAAAATATACACTTAGTGTCAGTGGTTCCAAAGATCAAAATTTCGTCTACAATCACGGAATTGGCCGAGCGACGACATGTCGAAAACCAATCCACGCGATAGAGGACGAAGAACCGATCACTCGGAGCCAAAAACACCACAAAATTAATTCTAACCGCGGAAATACGCCTAACCTTAATCGATATCCATTCCGACCCTAATGGTCCAAATCTAAACCTATTACTAGTGTTCCTCTTGAAGTGTCAGCATTCTTTATTATTTGGTGTCCATTCTCCAAATCACGGTGTCCTTTCATTTTCTTCTTTCTTCATCGGACGTCTAACATGGTCCATGTCTTTTGTATCTGTAAGAGAACGGATTAGTTCATACAAAATATACACTTAGTGTCAGTGGTTCCAAAGATCAAAATTTCGTCTACAATCACGGAATTGGCAGAGCGACGACATGTCGAAAACCAATCTACGCGATAGAGGACGAAGAACCGATCACTCGGAGCCAAAAACACCACAAAATTAATTCTAACCGCGGAAATACGCCTAACCTTAATCGATATCCATTCCGACCCTAATGGTCCAAATCTAAACCTATCACTAGTGTTTTTCTTGAAGTGTCAGCATTCTTGATTATTTGGTGTCCATTCTCCAAATCACGGTGTACTTTCATTTTCTTCTTTCTTCATCGGACGTCTAACATGGTCCATGTCTTTTGTATCTGTAAGAGAACGGATTAGTTCATACAAAATATACACTTAGTGTCAGTGGTTCCAAAGATCAAAATTTCGTCTACAATCACGGAATTGGCAGTGCGACGACATGTCGAAAACCAACCCACGCAATAGAGGACGAAGAACCGATCACTCGGAGCCAAAAACACCACAAAATTAATTGTAACCGCGGAAATACGCCTAACCTTAATGGATATCCATTCCGACCCTAATGGTCCAAATCGAAAGCTATCACTAGTGTTCATCTTGAAGTGTCGGCATTCTTGATTATTTGGTGTCCATTCTCCAAATCACGGTGTCCTTTCATTTTCTTCTTTCTTCATCAGACGCCTTAGATGGTCCATGTCTTTTGTATCTGTAAGAGAACGGATTAGTTCATACTAAATGTACACTTAGTGTCAGTGGTTCCAAAGATCAAAATTTCGTCTACAATCACGGAATTGGCAGAGCGACGACATGTCGAAAACCAATCTACGCGATAGAGGACAAAGAACCGATCACTCGGAGCCAAAAACACCACAAAATTAATTCTAACCGCGGAAATACGCCTAACCTTAATCGATATCCATGCCGACCCTAATAGTCCAAATCTAAACCGATCACTAGTGTTCATCTTGAAGTGTCAGCATTCTTGATTATTTGGTGTCCATTCTCCAAATCACGGTGTCCTTTCATTTTCTTCTTTCTTCATCAGACGCCTTTGATGGCCCATGTCTTTTGTATCTGTAAGAGAACGGATTAGTTCATACAAAATATACACTTAGCGTCAGTGGTTCCAAAGATCAATACTTCGTCTACAATCACAGAATTGGCAGTGCGACGACATGTCGAAAACCAACCCATGCAATAGAGGACGAAGAACCGATCACTCGGAGCCAAAAACACCACAAAATTAATTCTAACAGCGGAAATACGCCTAACCTTAATCGATATCCATGCCGACCCTAATAGTCCAAATCTAAACCTATCACTAGTGTTCATCTTGAAGTGTCAGCATTCTTGATTATTTGGTGTCCATTCTCCAAATCACGGTGTCCTTTCATTTTCTTCTTTCTTCATCAGACGCCTTAGATGGTCCATGTCTTTTGTATCTGTAAGAGAACGGATTAGTTCATACAAAATATACACTTTGTGTCAGTGATTCCAAAGATCAAAATTTCGTCTACAATCACGGAATTGGCAGAGCGACGAAGGGTCGAAAACCAACCCACGCAATAGAGGACGAAGAACCGATCACTCGGAGCCAAAAACACCACAAAATAATTCTAACCGCGGAAATATGCCTAACCTTAATCGATATCCGTTCCGACCCTAATGGTCCAAATCTAAACCTATCGCAAGTGTTCCTCTTGAAGTGTCAACATTCTTGATTATTTGGTGTCCATTCTCCAAATCACGGTGTCCTTTCATTTTCTTCTTTCTTCATCGGACGTCTAACATGGTCCATGTCTTTTATATCTGTAAGAGAACGGATTAGTTCATACAAAATATACACTTAGTGTCAGTGGTTCCAAAGATCAAAATTTCGTCTACAATCACGGAATTGGAAGAGCGACGACATGTCGAAAACCAATCCACGCGATAGAGTTTGAAGAACAGATCACTCGGAGCCAAAAACACCACAAAATTAATTCCAACCGCGGAAATACGCCTAACCTTAATCGATATCCATTCCGACCCTAATGGTCCAAATCTAAACTTATCACAAGTGTTCCTCTTGAAGTGTCAGCATTCTTGATTATTTGTTGTCCATTCTCCAAATCACGGTGTCCTTTCATTTTCTTGTTTCTTCATCAGACGCCTTAGATGGCCCATGTCTTTTGTGTGTGTAAGAGAAGGGATTAGTTCATACAAAGTATACACTTAGCGTCAGTGGTTCCAAAGATCAAAACTTCGTCTACAATCACGGAATTGGCAGAGCGACCACATGTCGAAAACCAATCTACGCGATAGAGGACGTAGAACCGATCAATCGGAGCCAAAAACACCACAAAATTAATTCTAACCGCGGAAATACGCCTAACCTTAATCGATATCCATTCCGACCCTAATGGTCCAAATCTAAACCTATCACTAGTGTTTTTCTTGAAGTGTCAGCATTCTTGATTATTTGGTGTCCATTCTCCAAATCACGGTGTACTTTCATTTTCTTCTTTCATCATCAGACGCCTTAGATGGCCCATGTCTTATTATCTGTAAGAGAACGGATTAGTTCATACAAAATATACACATAGCGTCAGTGGTTCCAAAGATCAAAACTTCGTCCACAATCACGGAATTGGCAGTGCGACGACATGTCGAAAACCAACCCACGCAATAGAGGACGAAGAACCGATCACTCGTAGCCAAAAACACCACAGAATTAATTCTAACCGCGGAAATACGCCTAACCTTAATCGATATCCGTTCCGACCCCAATGGTCCAAATCTAAACCTATCGCAAGTGTTCCTCTTGAAGTGTCAGCATTCTTGATTATTTTGTATCCATTCTCCAAATCACGGTGTCCTTTCATTTTCTTCTTTCTTCATCAGACGCCTTAGATGGTCCATGTCTTTTGTTTCTGTAAGATAACGGATAAGTTCATACAAAATATACATTTAGTGTCAGTGGTTCCAAAGATCAAAACTTCGTCTACAATCACGGAATTGGAAGAGCGACGACATGTCGAAAACCAATCCACGCGATAGAGGACGAAGAACCGATCCCTCGGAGCCAAAAACAGCACAAAATTAAGTCTAACCGCGGAGATACGCCTAACCTTAATCGATATCCATTCCGACCCTAATGGTCCAAATCTAAACCTATTACTAGTGTTCCTCTTGAAGTGTCAGCATTCTTTATTATTTGGTGTCCATTCTCCAAATCACGGTGTCCTTTCATTTTCTTCTTTCTTCATCAGACGCCTTAGATGGCCCATGTCTTATTATCTATAAGAGAACGGATTAGTTCATACAAAATATGCACATAGCGTTAGTGGTTCCAAAGATCAAAACTTCGTCCACAATCACGGAATTGGCAATGCGACGACATGTCGAAAACCAACCCACGCAATAGAGGACGAAGAACCGATCACTCGGAGCCAAAAACACCACAAAATTAATTCTAACCGCGGAAATACGCCTAACCTTAATGGATATCCATTCCGACCCTAATGGTCCAAATCGAAAGCTATCACTAGTGTTCATCTTGAAGTGTCGGCATTCTTGATTATTTGGTGTCCATTCTCCAAATCAAGGTGTCCTTTCATTTTCTTCTTTCTTCATCAGACGCCTTAGATGGTCCATGTCTTTTGTATCTGTAAGAGAACGGATTAGTTCATACTAAATGTACACTTAGTGTCAGTGGTTCCAAAGATCAAAATTTCGTCTACAATCACGGAATTGGCAGAGCGACGACATGTCGAAAACCAATCTACGCGATAGAGGACAAAGAACCGATCACTCGGAGCCAAAAACACCACAAAATTAATTCTAACCGTGGAAATACGCCTAACCTTAATCGATATCCATTCCGACCCTAATGATCCAAATCTAAACCTATCACTAGTGTTCTTCTTGAAGTGTCAGCATTCTTGATTATTTCGTGTCCATTCTCCAAATCACGGTGTCCTTTCATTTCCTTCTTTCTTCATCAGACGCCTTTGATGGCCCATGTCTTTTGTATCTGTAAGAGAACGGATTAGTTCATACAAAATATACACTTAGCGTCAGTGGTTCCAAAGATCAATACTTCGTCTACAATCACGGAATTGGCAGTGCGACGACATGTCGAAAACCAACCCATGCAATAGAGGACGAAGAACCGATCACTCGGAGCCAAAAACACCACAAAATTAATTCTAACAGCGGAAATACGCCTAACCTTAATCGATATCCATGCCGACCCTAATAGTCCAAATCTAAACCTATCACTAGTGTTCATCTTGAAGTGTCAGCATTCTTGATTATTTGGTGTCCATTCTCCAAATCAGGGTGTCCTTTCATTTTCTTCTTTCTTCATCAGACGCCTTAGATGGTCCATGTCTTTTGTATCTGTAAGAGAACGGATTAGTTCATACAAAATATACACTTTGTGTCAGTGATTCCAAAGATCAAAATTTCGTCTACAATCACGGAATTGGCAGAGCGACGAAGGGTCGAAAACCAACCCACGCAATAGAGGACGAAGAACCGATCACTCGGAGCCAAAAACACCACAAACCTAATTCTAACCGCGGAAATACGCCTAACCTTAATCGATATCCGTTCCGACCCCAATGGTCCAAATCTAAACCTATCGCAAGTGTTTTTCTTGAAGTGTCAGCATTCTTGATTATTTTGTGTCCATTCTCCAAATCACGGTGTCCTTTCATTTTCTTCTTTCTTCATCAGACGCCTTAGATGGTCCATGTCTTTTGTATCATTAAGATAACGGATAAGTTCATACAAAATATTCATTTAGTGTCAGTGGTTCCAAAGATCAAAACTTCGTCTACAATCACGGAATTGGAAGAGCGACGACATGTCGAAAACCAATCCACGCGATAGAGGACGAAGAACCGATCACTCGGAGCCAAAAACACCACAAAATTAATTCTAACCGCGGAAATACGCCTAACCTTAATCGATATCCATGCCGACCCTAATGGTCCAAATCTAAACCTATCACTAGTGTTCATCTTGAAGTGTCAGCATTCTTGATTATTTGGTGTCCATTCTCCAAATCACGGTGTCCTTTCATTTTCTTCTTTCTTCATCAGACGCCTTAGATGGCCCATGTCTTTTGTATCTGTAACAGAACGGATTAGTTCATACTAAATGCACACTTAGTGTCAGTGGTTCCAAAGATCAAAATCTCGTCTACAATCACGGAATTGGCAGTGCGACGACATGTCGAAAACCAACCCATGCAATAGAGGACGAAGAACCGATCACTCGGAGCCAAAAACACCACAAAATTAATTCTAACCGCGGAAATACGCCTAACCTTAATCGATATCCATGCCGACCCTAATGGTCCAAATCTAAACCTATCACTAGTGTTCATCTTGAAGTGTCAGCATTCTTGATTATTTGGTGTCCATTCTCCAAATCACGGTGTCCTTTCATTTTCTTCTTTCTTCATCAGACGCCTTAGATGGTCCATGTCTTTTGTATCTGTAAGAGAACGGATTAGTTCATACAAAATATACACTTAGCGTCAGTGGTTCCAAAGATCAAAACTTCGTCTACAATCACGGAATTGGCAGTGCGACGAAGGGTCGAAAACCAACCCAAGCAATAGAGGACGAAGAACCGATCACCCGGAGCCAAATACACCACAAAATTAAGTCCAACCGCGGAGATACGCCTAACCTTAATCGATATCGGTTCCGAGCCTAATGGTCCAAATCTAAACCTATTACTAGTGTTCCTCTTGAAGTGTCAGCATTCTTTATTATTTGGTGTCCATTCTCCAAATCACGGTGTCCTTTCATTTTCTTCTTTCTTCATCAGACGCCTTAGATGGCCCATGTCTTTTGTATCTGTAAGAGAACGGATTAGTTCATACTAAATGTACACTTAGTGTCAGTGGTTCCAAAGATCAAAATTTCGTCTACAATCACGGAATTGGCAGAGCGACGACATGTCGAAAACCAATCTACGCGATTGAGGACGAAGAACCGATCACTCGGAGCCAAAAACACCACAAAATTAATTCTAACCGCGGAAATACGCCTAACCTTAATCGATATCCGTTCCGACCGTAATGGTCCAAATCTAAACCTATCGCAAGTGTTCCTCTTGAAGTGTCAACATTCTTGATTATTTGGTGTCCATTCTCCAAATCACGGTGTCCTTTCATTTTCTTCTTTCTTCATCGGACGTCTAACATGGTCCATGTCTTTTATATCTGTAAGAGAACGGATTAGTTCATACAAAATATACACTTAGTGTCAGTGGTTCCAAATATCAAAATTTCGTCTACAATCACGGAATTGGCAGAGCGACGACATGTCGAAACCAATGCACGCGATAGAGTTTGAAGAACAGATCACTCGGAGCCAAAAACACCACAAAATTAATTCCAACCGCGGAAATACGCCTAACCTTAATCGATATCCATTCTGACCCAAATGGTCCAAATCTAAACCTATCACAAGTGTTCCTCTTGAAGTGTCAGCATTCTTGATTATTTGTTGTCCATTCTCCAAATCACGGTGTCCTTTCATTTTCTTGTTTCTTCATCATACGCCTTAGATGGCCCATGTCTTTTGTGTCTGTAAGAGGAGGGATTAGTTCATACAAAATATACACTTAGCGTCAGTGGTTCCAAAGATCAAAACTTCGTCTACAATCACGGAATTGGCAGTGCGACGACATGTCGAAAACCAACCCACGCAATAGAGGACGAAGAACCGATCACTCGGAGCCAAAAACACCACAAAATTAATTCTAACCGCGGAAATACGCCAAACCTTAATCGATATCCGTTCCGACCCTAATGGTCCAAATCTAAACCTATCGCAAGTGTTCCTCTTGAAGTGTCAGCATTCTTGATTATTTGGTGTCCATTCTCCAAATCACGGTGTCCTTTCATTTTCTTCTTTCTTCATCAGACGCCTTTGATGGCCCATGTCCTATTATCTGTAAGAGAACGGATTAGTTCATACAAAATATACACTTAACTTCAGTGGTTCCAAAGATCAAAACTTCGTCTACAATCACGGAATTGGCAGTGCGACGACATGTCGAAAACCAACCCACGCAATAGAGGACGAAGAACCGATCACTCGGAGCCAAAAACAGCACAAAATTAAGTCTAACCGCGGAGATACGCCTAACCTTAATCGAGAATTTTTCCGACCCTAATGGTCCAAATATAAACCTATCACTAGTGTTCTTCTTGAAGTGTCAGCATTCTTGATTATTTCGTGTCCATTCTCCAAATCACGGTGTCCTTTCATTTTCTTCTTTCTTTATCAGACGCCTTTGATGGCCCATGTCTTTTGTATCTGTAAGAGAACGGATTAGTTCATACAAAATATACACTTAGCGTCAGTGGTTCCAAAGATCAATACTTCGTCTACAATCACGGAATTGGCAGTGCGACGACATGTCGAAAACCAACCCATGCAATAGAGGACGAAGAACCGATCACTCGGAGCCAAAAACACCACAAAATTAATTCTAACCGCGGAAATACGCCTAACCTTAATCGATATCCATGCCGACCCTAATGGTCCAAATCTAAACCTATCACTAGTGTTCATCTTGAAGTGTCAGCATTCTTGATTATTTGGTGTCCATTCTCCAAATCACGGTGTTTTTTCATTTTCTTCTTTCTTCATCAGACGCCTTAGATGGTCCATGTCTTTTGTATCTGTAAGAGAACGGATTAGTTCATACAAAATATACACTTTGTGTCAGTGGTTCCAAAGATCAAAATTTCGTCTACAATCACGGAATTGGCAGAGCGACGAAGGGTCGAAAACCAATGCACGCGATAGAGTTTGAAGAACAGATCACTCGGAGCCAAAAACACCACAAAATTAATTCTAACCGCGGAAATATGCCTAACCTTAATCGATATCCGTTCCGAGCCTAATGGTCCAAATCTAAACCTATCGCAAGTGTTCCTCTTGAAGTGTCAACATTCTTGATTATTTGGTGTCCATTCTCCAAATCACGGTGTCCTTTCATTTTCTTCTTTCTTCATCGGACGTCTAACATGGTCCATGTCTTTTGTATCTGTAAGAGAACGGATTAGTTCATACATAATATACACTTAGTGTCAGTGGTTCCAAAGATCAAAATTTCGTCTACAATCACGGAATTGGAAGAGCGACGACATGTCGAAAACCAATCCACGCGATAGAGTTTGAAGAACAGATCACTCGGAGCCAAAAACACCACAAAATTAATTCCAACCGCGGAAATACGCCTAACCTTAATCGATATCCATTCCGACCCTAATGGTCCAAATCTAAACCTATCACAAGTGTTCCTCTTGAAGTGTCAGCATTCTTGATTATTTGTTGTCCATTCTCCAAATCACGGTGTCCTTTCATTTTCTTGTTTCTTCATCAGACGCCTTAGATGGCCCATGTCTTTTGTGTGTGTAAGAGAAGGGATTAGTTCATACAAAGTATACACATAGCGTCAGTGGTTCCAAAGATCAAAATTTCGTCTACAATCACGGAATTGGCAGAGCGACGACATGTCGAAAACCAATCTACGCGATAGAGGACGTAGAACCGATCAATCGGAGCCAAAAACACCACAAAATTAATTCTAACCGCGGAAATACGCCTAACCTTAATCGATATCCATTCCGACCCTAATGGTCCAAATCTAAACCTATCACTAGTGTTTTTCTTGAAGTGTCAGCATTCTTGATTATTTGGTGTCCATTCTCCAAATCACGGTGTACTTTCATTTTCTTCTTTCTTCATCAGACGCCTTAGATGGCCCATGTCTTATTATCTGTAAGAGAACGGATTAGTTCATACAAAATATACACATAGCGTCAGTGGTTCCAAAGATCAAAACTTCGTCCACAATCACGGAATTGGCAGTGCGACGACATGTCGAAAACCAACCCACGCAATAGAGGACGAAGAACCGATCACTCGGAGCCAAAAACAGCACAAAATTAAGTCTAACCGCGGAGATACGCCTAACCTTAATCGAGAATTATTCCGACCCTAATGGTCCAAATCTAAACCTATCACTAGTGTTCATCTTGAAGTGTCAGCATTCTTGATTATTTGGTGTCCATTCTCCAAATCACGGTGTTTTTTCATTTTCTTCTTTCTTCATCAGACGCCTTAGATGGTCCATGTCTTTTGTATCTGTAAGAGAACGGATTAGTTCATACAAAATATACACTTTGTGTCAGTGGTTCCAAAGATCAAAATTTCGTCTACAATCACGGAATTGGCAGAGCGACGAAGGGTCGAAAACCAATGCACGCGATAGAGTTTGAAGAACAGATCACTCGGAGCCAAAAACACCACAAAATTAATTCTAACCGCGGAAATATGCCTAACCTTAATCGATATCCGTTCCGAGCCTAATGGTCCAAATCTAAACCTATCGCAAGTGTTCCTCTTGAAGTGTCAACATTCTTGATTATTTGGTGTCCATTCTCCAAATCACGGTGTCCTTTCATTTTCTTCTTTCTTCATCGGACGTCTAACATGGTCCATGTCTTTTGTATCTGTAAGAGAACGGATTAGTTCATACATAATATACACTTAGTGTCAGTGGTTCCAAAGATCAAAATTTCGTCTACAATCACGGAATTGGAAGAGCGACGACATGTCGAAAACCAATCCACGCGATAGAGTTTGAAGAACAGATCACTCGGAGCCAAAAACACCACAAAATTAATTCCAACCGCGGAAATACGCCTAACCTTAATCGATATCCATTCCGACCCTAATGGTCCAAATCTAAACCTATCACAAGTGTTCCTCTTGAAGTGTCAGCATTCTTGATTATTTGTTGTCCATTCTCCAAATCACGGTGTCCTTTCATTTTCTTGTTTCTTCATCAGACGCCTTAGATGGCCCATGTCTTTTGTGTGTGTAAGAGAAGGGATTAGTTCATACAAAGTATACACATAGCGTCAGTGGTTCCAAAGATCAAAATTTCGTCTACAATCACGGAATTGGCAGAGCGACGACATGTCGAAAACCAATCTACGCGATAGAGGACGTAGAACCGATCAATCGGAGCCAAAAACACCACAAAATTAATTCTAACCGCGGAAATACGCCTAACCTTAATCGATATCCATTCCGACCCTAATGGTCCAAATCTAAACCTATCACTAGTGTTTTTCTTGAAGTGTCAGCATTCTTGATTATTTGGTGTCCATTCTCCAAATCACGGTGTACTTTCATTTTCTTCTTTCTTCATCAGACGCCTTAGATGGCCCATGTCTTATTATCTGTAAGAGAACGGATTAGTTCATACAAAATATACACATAGCGTCAGTGGTTCCAAAGATCAAAACTTCGTCCACAATCACGGAATTGGCAGTGCGACGACATGTCGAAAACCAACCCACGCAATAGAGGACGAAGAACCGATCACTCGGAGCCAAAAACAGCACAAAATTAAGTCTAACCGCGGAGATACGCCTAACCTTAATCGAGAATTATTCCGACCCTAATGGTCCAAATCTAAACCTATTACTAGTGTTCCTCTTGAAGTGTCAGCATTCTTTATTATTTGGTGTCCATTCTCCAAATCACGGTGTACTTTCGCCGCCCCCCGCCACACGCCCTTGCGGCGGCTTGCGGGGTATTATGTAGATGTAGATGTACTTTTATTTTCTTCTTTCTTCATCGGACGTCTAACATGGTCCATGTCTTTTGTATCTGTAAGAGAACGGATTAGTTCATACAAAATATACACTTAGTGTCAGTTGTTCCAAAGATCAAAATTTCGTCTACAATCACGGAATTGGCAGAGCGACGACATGTCGAAAACCAATCTACGCGATAGATGACGAAGAACCGATCACTCGGAGCCAAAAACACCACAAAATTAATTCTAACCGCGGAAATACGCCTAACCTTATTCGATATCCATTCCGACCCTAATGGTCTAAATCTAAACCTATCACTAGTGTTCTTCTTGAAGTGTCAGCATTCTTGATTATTTGGTGTCCATTGTCCAAATCACGGTGTCCTTTCATTTTCTTCTTTCTTCATCAGACGCCTCAGATGGCCCATGTCTTTTGTATCTGTAAGAGAATGGATTAGTTCATACAAAATATACACTTAGTGTCAGTGGTTCCAAAGATCAAAATTTCGTCTACAATCACGGAATTGGCAGAGCGACGACATGTCGAAAACCAATCCACGCGATAGAGGACGAAGAACCGATCACTCAGAGCCAAAAACACCACAAAATTAATTCTAACCGCGGAAATACGCCTAACCTTAATCGATATCCATTCCGACCCTAATGGTCCAAATCTAAACCTATCACTAGTGTTCTTCTTGAAGTGTCAGCATTCTTGATTATTTCGTGTCCATTCTCCAAATCACGGTGTCCTTTCATTTTCTTCTTTCTTCATCAGACGCCTCAGATGGCCCATGTCTTTTGTATCTGTAAGAGAATGGATTAGTTCATACAAAATATACACTTAGTGTCAGTGGTTCCAAAGATCAAAATTTCGTCTACAATCACGGAATTGGCAGAGCGACGACATGTCGAAAACCAATCTACGCGATAGAGGACGAAGAACCGATCACTCGGAGCCAAAAACACCACAAAATTAATTCTAACCGCGGAAATACGCCTAACCTTATTCGATATCCATTCCGACCCTAATGGTCCAAATCTAAACCTATCACTAGTGTTCTTCTTGAAGTGTCAGCATTCTTGATTATTTGGTGTCCATTCTCCAAATCACGGTGTCCTTTCATTTTCTTCTTTCTTCATCAGACGCCTCAGATGGCCCATGTCTTTTGTATCTGTAAGAGAATGGATTAGTTCATACAAAATATACACTTAGTGTCAGTGGTTCCAAAGATCAAAATTTCGTCTACAATCACGGAATTGGCAGAGCGACGACATGTCGAAAACCAATCCACGCGATAGAGGACGAAGAACCGATCACTCGGAGCCAAAAACACCACAAAATTAATTCTAACCGCGGAAATACGCCTAACCTTAATCGATATCCATTCCGACCCTGATGGTCCAAATCTAAACCTATCACTAGTGTTCTTCTTGAAGTGTCAGCATTCTTGATTATTTTGTGTCCATTCTCCAAATCACGGTGTCCTTTCATTTTCTTCTTTCTTCATCGGACGTCTAACATGGTCCATGTCTTTTGTATCTGTAAGAGAACGGATTAGTTCATACAAAATATACACTTAGTGTCAGTGGTTCCAAAGATCAAAATTTCGTCTACAATCACGGAATTGGCAGAGCGACGACATGTCGAAAACCAATCCACGCGATAGAGGACGAAGAACCGATCACTCGGAGCCAAAAACACCACAAAATTAATTCTAACTGCGGAAATACGCCTAACCTTAATCGATATCCATTCCGACCCTAATGGTCCAAATCTAAACCTATTACTAGTGTTCCTCTTGAAGTGTCAGCATTCTAGATATTTTGGTGTCCATTCTCCAAATCACGGTGTCCTTTCATTTTCTTCTTTCTTCATCAGACGCCTCAGATGGCCCATGTCTTTTGTATCTGTAAGAGAACGGATTAGTTCATACAAAATATACACTTTGTGTCAGTGGTTCCAAAGATCAAAATTTCGTCTACAATCACGGAATTGGCAGAGCGACGACATGTCGAAAACCAATCCACGCGATAGAGGACGAAGAACCGATCACTCGGAGCCAAAAACACCACAAACCTAATTCTAACCGCGGAAATACGCCTAACCTTAATCGATATCCGTTCCGACCCCAATGGTCCAAATCTAAACCTATCGCAAGTGTTTTTCTTGAAGTGTCAGCATTCTTGATTATTTGGTGTCCATTCTCCAAATCACGGTGTCCTTTCATTTTCTTCTTTCTTCATCAGACGCCTTAGATGGCCCATGTCTTTTGTATCTGTAAGAGAACGGATTAGTTCATACAAAATATACACTTAATGTCAGTGGTTCCAAAGATCAAAATTTCGTCTACAATCACGGAATTGGCAGAGCGACGACATGTCGAAAACCAATCCACGCGATAGAGGACGAAGAACCGATCACTCGGAGCCAAAAACACCACAAAATTACTTCTAACCGCGGAAATACGCCTAACCTTAATCGATATCCATTCCGACCCTAATGGTCCAAATCTAAACCTATTACTAGTGTTCCTCTTGAAGTGTCAGCATTCTTTATTATTTGGTGTCCATTCTCCAAATCACGGTGTCATTTCATTTTCTTCTTTCTTCATCAGACGCCTTAGATGGCCCATGTCTTTTGTATCTGTAAGAGAACGGATTAGTTCATTCAAAATATACACTTAGCGTCAGTGGTTCCAAAGATCAAAACTTCGTCTACAATCACGGAATTGGCAGAGCGACGACATGTCGAAAACCAATCCACGCGATAAAGGACGAAGAACCGATCACTCGGAGCCAAAAACACCACAAAATTAATTCTAACCGCGGAAATACGCCTAACCTTAATCGATATGCATTCCGACCCTAATGGTCCAAATCTAAACCTATCACAAGTGTTCCTCTTGAAGTGTCAGCATTCTTGATTATTTGTTGTCCATTCTCCAAATCACGGTGTCCTTCCATTTTCTTGTTTCTTATCAGACGCCTTAGATGGCCCATGTCTTTTGTGTGTCTAAGAGAAGGGATTAGTTCATACAAAGTATACACATAGCGTCAGTGGTTCCAAAGATCAAAATTTCGTCCACAATCACGGAATTGGCAGTGCGACGACATGTCGAAAACCAACCCACGCAATAGAGGACGAAGAACCGATCACTCGGAGCCAAAAACACCACAAAATTAATTCTAACCGCGGAAATACGCCTAACCTTAATGGATATCCATTCCGACCCTAATGGTCCAAATCGAAAGCTATCACTAGTGTTCATCTTGAAGTGTCAGCATTCTTTATTATTTGGTGTCCATTCTCCAAATCACGGTGTCCTTTCATTTTCTTCTTTCTTCATCAGACGCCTTAGATGGCCCATGTCTTTTGTATCTGTAAGAAAACGGATTAGTTCATACTAAATGTACACTTAGTGTCAGTGGTTCCAAAGATCAAAATTTCGTCTACAATCACGGAATTGGCAGAGCGACGACATGTCGAAAACCAATCCACGCGATAGAGGACGAAGAACCGATCACTCGGAGCCAAAAACACCACAAAATTAATTCTAACTGCGGAAATACGCCTAACCTTAATCGATATCCATTCCGACCCTAATTGTCCAAATCTAAACCTATTACTAGTGTTCCTCTTGAAGTGTCAGCATTCTAGATATTTTGGTGTCCATTCTCCAAATCACGGTGTCCTTTCATTTTCTTCTTTCTTCATCAGACGCCTTAGATGGCCCATGTCTTTTGTATCTGTAAGAGAACGGATTAGTTCATACAAAATATACACTTAGTGTCAGTTGTTCCAAAGATCAAAACTTCGTCTACAATCACGGAATTGGCAGAGCGACGACATGTCGAAAACCAATCCACGCGATAGAGGACGAAGAACCGATCACTCGGAGCCAAAAACACCACAAACTTAATTCTAACCGCGGAAATACGCCTAACCTTAATCGATATCCGTTCCGACCCTAATGGTCCAAATCTAAA
This sequence comes from Hetaerina americana, assembly GCF_022747635.1. Classification (NCBI taxonomy): domain Eukaryota; kingdom Metazoa; phylum Arthropoda; class Insecta; order Odonata; family Calopterygidae; genus Hetaerina; species Hetaerina americana. The sequence continues at coordinate 100,910 of NW_027286956.1, read as the reverse complement.
CCTATTACTAGTGTTCCTCTTAAAGCGTCAGCATTCTTTATTATTTGGTGTCCATTCTCCAAATCACGGTGTCCTATCATTTTCTTCTTTCTTCATCAGACGTCCAAGATGGTCCATGTCTTTTGTATCTGTAAGAGAACGGATTAGTTCATTCAAAATATACACTTAGCGTCAGTGGTTCCAAAGATCAAAACTTCGTCTACAATCACGGAATTGGCAGAGCGATGACATATCGAAAACCAATCCACGCGATAAAGGACGAAGAACCGATCACTCGGAGCCAAAAACACCACAAAATTAATTCTAACCGCGGAAATACGCCTAACCTTAATCGATATGCATTCCGACCCTAATGGTCCAAATCTAAACCTATCACAAGTGTTCCTCTTGAAGTGTCAGCATTCTTGATTATTTGTTGTCCATTCTCCAAATCACGGTGTCCTTCCATTTTCTTGTTTCTTCATCAGACGCCTTAGATGGCCCATGTCTTTTGTGTGTCTAAGAGAAGGGATTAGTTCATACAAAGTATACACATAGCGTCAGTGGTTCCAAAGATCAAAACTTCGTCCACAATCACGGAATTGGCAGTGCGACGACATGTCGAAAACCAACCCACGCAATAGAGGACGAAGAACCGATCACTCGGAGCCAAAAACACCACAAAATTAATTCTAACCGCGGAAATACGCCTAACCTTAATGGATATCCATTCCGACCCTAATGGTCCAAATCGAAAGCTATCACTAGTGTTCATCTTGAAGTGTCGGCATTCTTTATTATTTGGTGTCCATTCTCCAAATCACGGTGTCCTTTCATTTTCTTCTTTCTTCATCGGACGTCTAACATGGTCCATGTCTTTTGTATCTGTAAGAGAACGGATTAGTTCATACAAAATATACACTTAGTGTCAGTGGTTCCAAAGATCAAAATTTCGTCTACAATCACGGAATTGGCAGAGCGACGACATGTCGAAAACCAATCCACGCGATAGAGGACGAAGAACCGATCACTCGGAGCCAAAAACACCACAAAATTAATTCTAACTGCGGAAATACGCCTAACCTTAATCGATATCCATTCCGACCCTAATGGTCCAAATCTAAACCTATTACTAGTGTTCCTCTTGAAGTGTCAGCATTCTAGATATTTTGGTGTCCATTCTCCAAATCACGGTGTCCTTTCATTTTCTTCTTTCTTCATCAGACGCCTTAGATGGCCCATGTCTTTTGTATCTGTAAGAGAACGGATTAGTTCATACAAAATATACACTTAGTGTCAGTTGTTCAAAAGATTAAAACTTCGTCTACGATCACGGAATTGGCAGAGCGACGACATGTCGAAAACCAATCCACGCGATAGAGGACGAAGAACCGATCACTCGGAGCCAAAAACACCACAAACTTAATTCTAACCGCGGAAATACGCCTAACCTTAATCGATATCCGTTCCGACCCCAATGGTCCAAATCTAAACCTATCGCAAGTGTTCCTCTTGAAGTGTCAGCATTCTTGATTATTTGGTGTCCATTCTCCAAATCACGGTGTCCTTTCATTTTCTTCTATCTTCATCAGACGCCTAAGATTGTCCATGTCTTTTGTATCTGTAAGATAACGGATAAGTTCATACAAAATGTACATTTAGTGTCAGTGGTTCCAAAGATCAAAACTTTGTCTACAATCACGGAATTGGAAGAGCGACGACATGTCGAAAACCAATCTACGCGATAGAGGACGAAGAACCGATCACTCGGAGCCAAAAACAGCACAAAATTAAGTCTAACCGCGGAGATACGCCTAATCTTAATCGAGAATTTTTCCGACCCTAATGGTCCAAATATAAACCTATCCCAAGTGTTCCTCTTGAAGTGTCAGCATTCTTGATTATTTGGTGTCCTTTCTCCAAATCACGGTGTCCTTTCATTTTCTTGTTTTTTCATCAGACTCCTTAGATGGCCCATGTCTTTTGTGTGTGTAAGAGAAGGGATTAGTTCATACAAAGTATACACTTAGCGTCAGTGGTTCCAAAGATCAAAACTTCGTCTACAATCACGGAATTGGCAGAGCGACGACATGTCGAAAACCAATCTACGCGATATAGGACGAAGAACCGATCAATCGGAGCCAAAAACAACACAAAATTAATTCTAACAGCGGAAATACGCCTAACCTTAATCGATATCCATTCCGACCCTAACGGTCCAAATCTAATCCTATTACTAGTGTTCCTCTTGAAGTGTCAGCATTCTTTATTATTTGGTGTCCATTCTCCAAATCACGGTGTACTTTCATTTTCTTCTTTCTTCATCATACGCCTTAGATGGCCCATGTCTTATTATCTGTAAGAGAACGGATTAGTTCATACAAAATATACACATAGCGTCAGTGGTTCCAAGGATCAAAACTTCGTCCACAATCACGGAATTGGCAGTGCGACGACATGTCGAAAACCAACCCACGCAATAGAGGACGAAGAACCGATCACTCGGAGCCAAAAACACCACAAAATTAATTCTAACCGCGGAAATACGCCTAACCTTAATGGATATCCATTCCGACCCTAATGGTCCAAATCGAAAGCTATCACTAGTGTTCATCTTGAAGTGTCGGCATTTTTGATTATTTGGTGTCCATTCTCCAAATCACTGTGTCCTTTCATTTTCTTCTTTCTTCATCGGACGTCTAACATGGTCCACGTCTTTTGTATCTGTAAGAGAACGGATTAGTTCATACAAAATATACACATAGCGTTAGTGGTTCCAAAGATCAAAACTTCGTCCACAATCACGGAATTGGCAGAGCGACGACATGTCGAAAACCAATCCACGCGATAGAGGACGAAGAACCGATCACTCGGTGACAAAAACACCACAAACTTAATTCTAACCGCGGAAATACGCCTAACCTTAATCGATATCCATTCCGACCCTAATGGTCCAAATCTAAACCTATCACTAGTGTTCTTCTTGAAGTGTCGGCATTCTTAATTATTTGGTGTCCATTCTCCAAATCACGGTGTCCTTTCATTTTCTTCTTTCTTCATCAGACGCCTTAGATAGCCCATGTCTTTTGTATCTGTAAGAGAACGGATTAGTTCATACTAAATGTACACTTGGTGTCAGTGGTTCCAAAGATCAAAATTTCGTCTACAATCACGGAATTGGCAGAGCGACGACATGTCGAAAACCAATCTACGCGATAGAGGACGAAGAACCGATCACTCGGAGCCAAAAACACCACAAAATTAATTCTAACCGCGGAAATACGCCTAACCTTAATCGATATCCATTCCGACCCTAATGGTCCAAATCTAAACCTATCACTAGTGTTTTTCTTGAAGTGTCAGCATTCTTGATTATTTGGTGTCCATTCTCCAAATCACGGTGTCCTTTCATTTTCTTCTTTCTTCATCAGACGCCTTAGATGGCCCATGTCTTTTGTATCTGTAAGAGAACGGATTAGTTCATACAAAATATACACTTAGTGTCAGTTGTTCAAAAGATTAAAACTTCGTCTACAATCACGGAATTGGCAGAGCGACGACATGTCGAAAACCAATCCACGCGATAGAGGACGAAGAACCGATCACTCGGAGCCAAAAACACCACAAACTTAATTCTAACCGCGGAAATACGCCTAACCTTAATCGATATCCGTTCCGACCCCAATGGTCCAAATCTAAACCTATCGCAAGTGTTCCTCTTGAAGTGTCAGCATTCTTGATTATTTGGTGTCCATTCTCCAAATCACGGTGTCCTTTCATTTTCTTCTATCTTCATCAGACGCCTAAGATTGTCCATGTCTTTTGTATCTGTAAGATAACGGATATGTTCATACAAAATGTACATTTAGTGTCAGTGGTTCCAAAGATCAAAACTTCGTCTACAATCACGGAATTGGAAGAGCGACGACATGTCGAAAACCAATCCACGCGATAGAGGACGAAGAACCGATCACTCGGAGCCAAAAACAGCACAAAATTAAGTCTAACCGCGGAGATACGCCTAACCTTAATCGAGAATTTTTCCGACCCTAATGGTCCAAATATAAACCTATCCCAAGTGTTCCTCTTGAAGTGTCAGCATTCTTGATTATTTGGTGTCCTTTCTCCAAATCACGGTGTCCTTTCATTTTCTTGTTTTTTCATCAAACTCCTTAGATGGCCCATGTCTTTTGTGTGTGTAAGAGAAGGGATTAGTTCATACAAAGTATACACTTAGCGTCAGTGGTTCCAAAGATCAAAACTTCGTCTACAATCACGGAATTGGCAGAGCGACGACATGTCGAAAACCAATCTACGCGATATAGGACGAAGAACCGATCAATCGGAGCCAAAAACAACACAAAATTAATTCTAACAGCGGAAATACGCCTAACCTTAATCGATATCCATTCCGACCCTAATGGTCCAAATCTAAACCTATTACTAGTGTTCCTCTTGAAGTGTCAGCATTCTTTATTATTTGGTGTCCATTCTCCAAATGACGGTGTCCTTTCATTTTCTTCTTTCTTCATCAGACGCCTTAGATGGCCCATGTCTTTTGTATCTGTAAGAGAACGGATTAGTTCATACTAAATGTACACTTAGTGTCAGTGGTTCCAAAGATCAAAATTTCGTCTACAATCTCGGAATTGGCAGAGCGACGACATGTCGAAAACCAATCTACGCGATAGAGGACGAAGAACCGATCACTCGGAGCCAAAAACACCACAAAATTAATTCTAACCGCGGAAATACGCCTAACCTTAATCGATATCCATTCCGACCCTAATGGTCCAAATCTAAACCTATTACTAGTGTTCCTCTTAAAGCGTCAGCATTCTTTATTATTTGGTGTCCATTCTCCAAATCACGGTGTCCTATCATTTTCTTCTTTCTTCATCAGACGTCCAAGATGGTCCATGTCTTTTGTATCTGTAAGAGAACGGATTAGTTCATTCAAAATATACACTTAGCGTCAGTGGTTCCAAAGATCAAAACTTCGTCTACAATCACGGAATTGGCAGAGCGATGACATATCGAAAACCAATCCACGCGATAAAGGACGAAGAACCGATCACTCGGAGCCAAAAACACCACAAAATTAATTCTAACCGCGGAAATACGCCTAACCTTAATCGATATGCATTCCGACCCTAATGGTCCAAATCTAAACCTATCACAAGTGTTCCTCTTGAAGTGTCAGCATTCTTGATTATTTGTTGTCCATTCTCCAAATCACGGTGTCCTTCCATTTTCTTTTTTCTTCATCAGACGCCTTAGATGGCCCATGTCTTTTGTGTGTCTAAGAGAAGGGATTAGTTCATACAAAGTATACACATAGCGTCAGTGGTTCCAAAGATCAAAACTTCGTCCACAATCACGGAATTGGCAGTGCGACGACATGTCGAAAACCAACCCACGCAATAGAGGACGAAGAACCGATCACTCGGAGCCAAAAACACCACAAAATTAATTCTAACCGCGGAAATACGCCTAACCTTAATGGATATCCATTCCGACCCTAATGGTCCAAATCGAAAGCTATCACTAGTGTTCATCTTGAAGTGTCGGCATTCTTTATTATTTGGTGTCCATTCTCCAAATCACGGTGTCCTTTCATTTTCTTCTTTCTTCATCGGACGTCTAACATGGTCCATGTCTTTTGTATCTGTAAGAGAACGGATTAGTTCATACAAAATATACACTTAGTGTCAGTGGTTCCAAAGATCAAAATTTCGTCTACAATCACGGAATTGGCAGAGCGACGACATGTCGAAAACCAATCCACGCGATAGAGGACGAAGAACCGATCACTCGGAGCCAAAAACACCACAAAATTAATTCTAACTGCGGAAATACGCCTAACCTTAATCGATATCCATTCCGACCCTAATGGTCCAAATCTAAACCTATTACTAGTGTTCCTCTTGAAGTGTCAGCATTCTAGATATTTTGGTGTCCATTCTCCAAATCACGGTGTCCTTTCATTTTCTTCTTTCTTCATCAGACGCCTTAGATGGCCCATGTCTTTTGTATCTGTAAGAGAACGGATTAGTTCATACAAAATATACACTTAGTGTCAGTTGTTCAAAAGATTAAAACTTCGTCTACAATCACGGAATTGGCAGAGCGACGACATGTCGAAAACCAATCCACGCGATAGAGGACGAAGAACCGATCACTCGGAGCCAAAAACACCACAAACTTAATTCTAACCGCGGAAATACGCCTAACCTTAATCGATATCCGTTCCGACCCCAATGGTCCAAATCTAAACCTATCGCAAGTGTTCCTCTTGAAGTGTCAGCATTCTTGATTATTTGGTGTCCATTCTCCAAATCACGGTGTCCTTTCATTTTCTTCTATCTTCATCAGACGCCTAAGATTGTCCATGTCTTTTGTATCTGTAAGATAACGGATAAGTTCATACAAAATGTACATTTAGTGTCAGTGGTTCCAAAGATCAAAACTTCGTCTACAATCACGGAATTGGAAGAGCGACGACATGTCGAAAACCAATCCACGCGATAGAGGACGAAGAACCGATCACTCGGAGCCAAAAACAGCACAAAATTAAGTCTAACCGCGGAGATACGCCTAACCTTAATCGAGAATTTTTCCGACCCTAATGGTCCAAATATAAACCTATCCCAAGTGTTCCTCTTGAAGTGTCAGCATTCTTGATTATTTGGTGTCCTTTCTCCAAATCACGGTGTCCTTTCATTTTCTTGTTTTTTCATCAGACTCCTTAGATGGCCCATGTCTTTTGTGTGTGTAAGAGAAGGGATTAGTTCATACAAAGTATACACTTAGCGTCAGTGGTTCCAAAGATCAAAACTTCGTCTACAATCACGGAATTGGCAGAGCGACGACATGTCGAAAACCAATCTACGCGATATAGGACGAAGAACCGATCAATCGGAGCCAAAAACAACACAAAATTAATTCTAACAGCGGAAATACGCCTAACCTTAATCGATATCCATTCCGACCCTAACGGTCCAAATCTAAACCTATTACTAGTGTTCCTCTTGAAGTGTCAGCATTCTTTATTATTTGGTGTCCATTCTCCAAATCACGGTGTACTTTCATTTTCTTCTTTCTTCATCATACGCCTTAGATGGCCCATGTCTTATTATCTGTAAGAGAACGGATTAGTTCATACAAAATATACACATAGCGTCAGTGGTTCCAAGGATCAAAACTTCGTCCACAATCACGGAATTGGCAGTGCGACGACATGTCGAAAACCAACCCACGCAATAGAGGACGAAGAACCGATCACTCGGAGCCAAAAACACCACAAAATTAATTCTAACCGCGGAAATACGCCTAACCTTAATGGATATCCATTCCGACCCTAATGGTCCAAATCGAAAGCTATCACTAGTGTTCATCTTGAAGTGTCGGCATTTTTGATTATTTGGTGTCCATTCTCCAAATCACTGTGTCCTTTCATTTTCTTCTTTCTTCATCGGACGTCTAACATGGTCCACGTCTTTTGTATCTGTAAGAGAACGGATTAGTTCATACAAAATATACACATAGCGTTAGTGGTTCCAAAGATCAAAACTTCGTCCACAATCACGGAATTGGCAGAGCGACGACATGTCGAAAACCAATCCACGCGATAGAGGACGAAGAACCGATCACTCGGTGACAAAAACACCACAAACTTAATTCTAACCGCGGAAATACGCCTAACCTTAATCGATATCCATTCCGACCCTAATGGTCCAAATCTAAACCTATCACTAGTGTTCTTCTTGAAGTGTCGGCATTCTTAATTATTTGGTGTCCATTCTCCAAATCACGGTGTCCTTTCATTTTCTTCTTTCTTCATCAGACGCCTTAGATAGCCCATGTCTTTTGTATCTGTAAGAGAACGGATTAGTTCATACTAAATGTACACTTGGTGTCAGTGGTTCCAAAGATCAAAATTTCGTCTACAATCACGGAATTGGCAGAGCGACGACATGTCGAAAACCAATCTACGCGATAGAGGACGAAGAACCGATCACTCGGAGCCAAAAACACCACAAAATTAATTCTAACCGCGGAAATACGCCTAACCTTAATCGATATCCATTCCGACCCTAATGGTCCAAATCTAAACCTATCACTAGTGTTTTTCTTGAAGTGTCAGCATTCTTGATTATTTGGTGTCCATTCTCCAAATCACGGTGTCCTTTCATTTTCTTCTTTCTTCATCGGACGTCTAACATGGTCCATGTCTTTTGTATCTGTAAGAGAACGGATTAGTTCATACAAAATATACACTTAGTGTCAGTGGTTCCAAAGATCAAAATTTCGTCTACAATCACGGAATTGGCAGAGCGACGACATGTCGAAAACCAATCCACGCGATAGAGGACGAAGAACCGATCACTCGGAGCCAAAAACACCACAAAATTAATTCTAACTGCGGAAATACGCCTAACCTTAATCGATATCCATTCCGACCCTAATGGTCCAAATCTAAACCTATTACTAGTGTTCCTCTTGAAGTGTCAGCATTCTAGATATTTTGGTGTCCATTCTCCAAATCACGGTGTCCTTTCATTTTCTTCTTTCTTCATCAGACGCCTTAGATGGCCCATGTCTTTTGTATCTGTAAGAGAACGGATTAGTTCATACAAAATATACACTTAGTGTCAGTTGTTCCAAAGATCAAAACTTCGTCTACAATCACGGAATTGGCAGAGCGACGACATGTCGAAAACCAATCCACGCGATAGAGGACGAAGAACCGATCACTCGGAGCCAAAAACAGCACAAAATTAAGTCTAACCGCGGAGATACGCCTAACCTTAATCGAGAATTTTTCCGACCCTAATGGTCCAAATATAAACCTATCGCAAGTGTTCCTCTTGAAGTGTCAGCATTCTTGATTATTTGGTGTCCTTTCTTCAAATCACGGTGTCCTTTCATTTTCTTGTTTTTTCATCAGACTCCTTAGATGGCCCATGTCTTTTGTGTGTGTAAGAGAAGGGATTAGTTCATACAATGCATACACTTAGCGTCAGTGGTTCCAAAGATCAAAACTTCGTCTACAATCACGGAATTGGCAGAGCGACGACATGTCGAAGACCAATCTACGCGATATTGGACGAAGAACCGATCAATCGGAGCCAAAAACAACACAAAATTAATTCTAACCGCGGAAATACGCCTAACCTTAATCGATATCCATTCCGACCCTAACGGTCCAAATCTAAACCTATTACTAGTGTTCCTCTTGAAGTGTCAGCATTCTTTATTATTTGGTGTCCATTCTCCAAATCACGGTGTCCTTTCATTTTCTTCTTTCTTCATCAGACGCCTTAGATGGCCCATGTCTTATTATCTGTAAGAGAACGGATTAGTTCATACAAAATATACACATAGCGTTAGTGGTTCCAAGGATCAATACTTCGTCCACAATCACGGAATTGGCAGTGCGACGACATGTCGAAAACCAACCCACGCAATAGAGGACGAAGAACCGATCACTCGGAGCCAAAAACACCACAAAATTAATTCTAACCGCGGAAATACGCCTAACCTTAATGGATATCCATTCCGACCCTAATGGTCCAAATCGAAAGCTATCACTAGTGTTCATCTTGAAGTGTCGGCATTTTTGATTATTTGGTGTCCATTCTCCAAATCACGGTGTCCTTTCATTTTCTTCTTTCTTCATTGGACGTCTAACATGGTCCATGTCTTTTGTATCTGTAAGAGAACGGATTAGGACATACAAAATATACACTTAGTGTCAGTGGTTCCAAAGATCAAAATTTCGTCTACAATCACGGAATTTGGCAGAGCGACGACATGTCGAAAACCAATCTACGCGATAGAGGACGAAGAACCGATCACTCGGAGCCAAAAACACCACAAAATTAATTCTAACCGCGGAAATACGCCTAACCTTAATGGATATCCATTCCGACCCTAATGGTCCAAATCGAAAGCTATCACTAGTGTTCATCTTGAAGTGTCGGCATTTTTGATTATTTGGTGTCCATTCTCCAAATCACGGTGTCCTTTCATTTTCTTCTTTCTTCATCGGACGTCTAACATGGTCCATGTCTTTTGTATCTGTAAGAGAACGGATTAGTTCATACAAAATATACACTTAGTGTCAGTGGTTCCAAAGATCAAAATTTCGTCTACAATCACGGAATTGGCAGAGCGACGACATGTCGAAAACCAATCTACGCGATAGAGGACGAAGAACCGATCACTCGGAGCCAAAAACACCACAAAATTAATTCTAACCGCGGAAATACGCCTAACCTTAATCGATATCCATTCCGACCCTAATGGTCCAAATCTAAACCTATCACTAGTGTTCTTCTTGAAGTGTCAGCATTCTTGATTATTTGGTGTCCATTCTCCAAATCACGGTGTCCTTTCATTTTCTTCTTTCTTCATCAGACGCCTTAGATGGCCCATGTCTTTTGTATCTGTAAGAGAACGGATTAGTTCATACTAAATGTACACTTAGTGTCAGTGGTTCCAAAGATCAAAATTTCGTCTACAATCACGGAATTGGCAGAGCGACGACATGTCGAAAACCAATCTACGCGATAGAGGACGAAGAACCGATCACTCGGAGCCAAAAACACCACAAAATTAATTCTAACCGCGGAAATACGCCTAACCTTAATCGATATCCATTCCGACCCTAATGGTCCAAATCTAAACCTATCACTTGTGTTCTTCTTGAAGTGTCAGCATTCTTGATTATTTGGTGTCCATTCTCCAAATCACGGTGTCCTTTCATTTTCTTCTTTCTTCATCAGACGCCTCAGATGGCCCATGTCTTTTGTATCTGTAAGAGAATGGATTAGTTCATACAAAATATACACTTAGTGTCAGTGGTTCCAAAGATCAAAATTTCGTCTACAATCACGGAATTGGCAGAGCGACGACATGTCGAAAACCAATCCACGCGATAGAGGACGAAGAACCGATCACTCGGAGCCAAAAACACCACAAATTTAATTATAACCGCGGAAATACGCCTAACCTTAATCGATATCCATTCCGACCCTAATGGTCCAAATCTAAACCTATCACTAGTGTTTTTCTTGAAGTGTCAGCATTCTTGATTATTTGGTGTCCATTCTCCAAATCACGGTGTCCTTTAATTTTCTTCTTTTTTCATCAGACGCCTTAGATGGCCCATGTCTTATTATCTGTAAGAGAACGGATTAGTTCATACTAAATGTACACTTAGTTTTAGTGGTTCCAAAGATCAAAATTTCGTCTACAATCACGGAATTGGCAGAGCGACGACATGTCGAAAACCAATCTACGCGATAGAGGACGAAGAACCGATCACTCGGAGCCATAAACACCACAAAATTAATTCTAACCGCGGAAATACGCCTAACCTTAATCGATATCCATTCCGACCCTAATGGTCCAAATCTAAACCTATCACTAGTGTTTTTCTTGAAGTGTCAGCATTCTTGATTATTTGGTGTCCATTCTCCAAATCACGGTGTCCTTTCATTTTCTTCTTTCTTCATCGGACGTCTAACATGGTCCATGTCTTTTGTATCTGTAAGAGAACGGATTAGTTCATACAAAATATACACTTAGTGTCAGTGGTTCCAAAGATCAAAATTTCGTCTACAATCACGGAATTGGCAGAGCGACGACATGTCGAAAACCAATCCACGCGATAGAGGACGAAGAACCGATCACTCGGAGCCAAAAACACCATAAATTAATTCTAACTGCGGAAATACGCCTAACCTTAATCGATATCCATTCCGACCCTAATGGTCCAAATCTAAACCTATTACTAGTGTTCCTCTTGAAGTGTCAGCATTCTAGATATTTTGGTGTCCATTCTCCAAATCACGGTGTCCTTTCATTTTCTTCTTTCTTCATCAGACGCCTTAGATGGCCCATGTCTTTTGTATCTGTAAGAGAACGGATTAGTTCATACAAAATATACACTTAGTGTCAGTTGTTCCAAAGATCAAAACTTCATCTACAATCACGGAATTGGCAGAGCGACGACATGTCGAAAACCAATCCACGCGATAGAGGACGAAGAACCGATCACTCGGAGCCAAAAACAGCACAAAATTAAGTCTAACCGCGGAGATACGCCTAACCTTAATCGAGAATTTTTCCGACCCTAATGGTCCAAATATAAACCTATCGCAAGTGTTCCTCTTGAAGTGTCAGCATTCTTGATTATTTGGTGTCCTTTCTTCAAATCACGGTGTCCTTTCATTTTCTTGTTTTTTCATCAGACTCCTTAGATGGCCCATGTCTTTTGTGTGTGTAAGAGAAGGGATTAGTTCATACAATGCATACACTTAGCGTCAGTGGTTCCAAAGATCAAAACTTCGTCTACAATCACGGAATTGGCAGAGCGACGACATGTCGAAGACCAATCTACGCGATATTGGACGAAGAACCGATCAATCGGAGCCAAAAACAACACAAAATTAATTCTAACCGCGGAAATACGCCTAACCTTAATCGATATCCATTCCGACCCTAACGGTCCAAATCTAAACCTATTACTAGTGTTCCTCTTGAAGTGTCAGCATTCTTTATTATTTGGTGTCCATTCTCCAAATCACGGTGTACTTTCATTTTCTTCTTTCTTCATCATACGCCTTAGATGGCCCATGTCTTATTATCTGTAAGAGAACGGATTAGTTCATACAAAATATACACATAGCGTTAGTGGTTCCAAGGATCAATACTTCGTCCACAATCACGGAATTGGCAGTGCGACGACATGTCGAAAACCAACCCACGCAATAGAGGACGAAGAACCGATCACTCGGAGCCAAAAACACCACAAAATTAATTCTAACCGCGGAAATACGCCTAACCTTAATGGATATCCATTCCGACCCTAATGGTCCAAATCTAAACCTATCACTAGTGTTTTTCTTGAAGTGTCAGCATTCTTGATTATTTGGTGTCCATTCTCCAAATCACGGTGTCCTTTAATTTTCTTCTTTTTTCATCAGACGCCTTAGATGGCCCATGTCTTATTATCTGTAAGAGAACGGATTAGTTCATACTAAATGTACACTTAGTTTTAGTGGTTCCAAAGATCAAAATTTCGTCTACAATCACGGAATTGGCAGAGCGACGACATGTCGAAAACCAATCTACGCGATAGAGGACGAAGAACCGATCACTCGGAGCCATAAACACCACAAAATTAATTCTAACCGCGGAAATACGCCTAACCTTAATCGATATCCATTCCGACCCTAATGGTCCAAATCTAAACCTATCACTAGTGTTTTTCTTGAAGTGTCAGCATTCTTGATTATTTGGTGTCCATTCTCCAAATCACGGTGTCCTTTCATTTTCTTCTTTCTTCATCGGACGTCTAACATGGTCCATGTCTTTTGTATCTGTAAGAGAACGGATTAGTTCATACAAAATATACACTTAGTGTCAGTGGTTCCAAAGATCAAAATTTCGTCTACAATCACGGAATTGGCAGAGCGACGACATGTCGAAAACCAATCCACGCGATAGAGGACGAAGAACCGATCACTCGGAGCCAAAAACACCACAAAATTAATTCTAACTGCGGAAATACGCCTAACCTTAATCGATATCCATTCCGACCCTAATGGTCCAAATCTAAACCTATTACTAGTGTTCCTCTTGAAGTGTCAGCATTCTAGATATTTTGGTGTCCATTCTCCAAATCACGGTGTCCTTTCATTTTCTTCTTTCTTCATCAGACGCCTTAGATGGCCCATGTCTTTTGTATCTGTAAGAGAACGGATTAGTTCATACAAAATATACACTTAGTGTCAGTTGTTCCAAAGATCAAAACTTCATCTACAATCACGGAATTGGCAGAGCGACGACATGTCGAAAACCAATCCACGCGATAGAGGACGAAGAACCGATCACTCGGAGCCAAAAACAGCACAAAATTAAGTCTAACCGCGGAGATACGCCTAACCTTAATCGAGAATTTTTCCGACCCTAATGGTCCAAATATAAACCTATCGCAAGTGTTCCTCTTGAAGTGTCAGCATTCTTGATTATTTGGTGTCCTTTCTTCAAATCACGGTGTCCTTTCATTTTCTTGTTTTTTCATCAGACTCCTTAGATGGCCCATGTCTTTTGTGTGTGTAAGAGAAGGGATTAGTTCATACAATGCATACACTTAGCGTCAGTGGTTCCAAAGATCAAAACTTCGTCTACAATCACGGAATTGGCAGAGCGACGACATGTCGAAGACCAATCTACGCGATATTGGACGAAGAACCGATCAATCGGAGCCAAAAACAACACAAAATTAATTCTAACCGCGGAAATACGCCTAACCTTAATCGATATCCATTCCGACCCTAACGGTCCAAATCTAAACCTATTACTAGTGTTCCTCTTGAAGTGTCAGCATTCTTTATTATTTGGTGTCCATTCTCCAAATCACGGTGTACTTTCATTTTCTTCTTTCTTCATCATACGCCTTAGATGGCCCATGTCTTATTATCTGTAAGAGAACGGATTAGTTCATACAAAATATACACATAGCGTTAGTGGTTCCAAGGATCAATACTTCGTCCACAATCACGGAATTGGCAGTGCGACGACATGTCGAAAACCAACCCACGCAATAGAGGACGAAGAACCGATCACTCGGAGCCAAAAACACCACAAAATTAATTCTAACCGCGGAAATACGCCTAACCTTAATGGATATCCATTCCGACCCTAATGGTCCAAATCGAAAGCTATCACTAGTGTTCATCTTGAAGTGTCGGCATTTTTGATTATTTGGTGTCCATTCTCCAAATCACGGTGTCCTTTCATTTTCTTCTTTCTTCATTGGACGTCTAACATGGTCCATGTCTTTTGTATCTGTAAGAGAACGGATTAGTTCATACAAAATATACACTTAGTGTCAGTGGTTCCAAAGATCAAAATTTCGTCTACAATCACGGAATTTGGCAGAGCGACGACATGTCGAAAACCAATCTACGCGATAGAGGACGAAGAACCGATCACTCGGAGCCAAAAACACCACAAAATTAATTCTAACCGCGGAAATACGCCTAACCTTAATGGATATCCATTCCGACCCTAATGGTCCAAATCGAAAGCTATCACTAGTGTTCATCTTGAAGTGTCGGCATTTTTGATTATTTGGTGTCCATTCTCCAAATCACGGTGTCCTTTCATTTTCTTCTTTCTTCATCGGACGTCTAACATGGTCCATGTCTTTTGTATCTGTAAGAGAACGGATTAGTTCATACAAAATATACACTTAGTGTCAGTGGTTCCAAAGATCAAAATTTCGTCTACAATCACGGAATTGGCAGAGCGACGACATGTCGAAAACCAATCTACGCGATAGAGGACGAAGAACCGATCACTCGGAGCCAAAAACACCACAAAATTAATTCTAACCGCGGAAATACGCCTAACCTTAATCGATATCCATTCCGACCCTAATGGTCCAAATCTAAACCTATCACTAGTGTTCTTCTTGAAGTGTCAGCATTCTTGATTATTTGGTGTCCATTCTCCAAATCACGGTGTCCTTTCATTTTCTTCTTTCTTCATCAGACGCCTTAGATGGCCCATGTCTTTTGTATCTGTAAGAGAACGGATTAGTTCATACTAAATGTACACTTAGTGTCAGTGGTTCCAAAGATCAAAATTTCGTCTACAATCACGGAATTGGCAGAGCGACGACATGTCGAAAACCAATCTACGCGATAGAGGACGAAGAACCGATCACTCGGAGCCAAAAACACCACAAAATTAATTCTAACCGCGGAAATACGCCTAACCTAAAATCGATATCCATTCCGACCCTAATGGTCCAAATCTAAACCTATCACTTGTGTTCTTCTTGAAGTGTCAGCATTCTTGATTATTTGGTGTCCATTCTCCAAATCACGGTGTCCTTTCATTTTCTTCTTTCTTCATCAGACGCCTCAGATGGCCCATGTCTTTTGTATCTGTAAGAGAATGGATTAGTTCATACAAAATATACACTTAGTGTCAGTGGTTCCAAAGATCAAAATTTCGTCTACAATCACGGAATTGGCAGAGCGACGACATGTCGAAAACCAATCTACGCGATAGAGGACGAAGAACCGATCACTCGGAGCCAAAAACACCACAAATTTAATTATAACCGCGGAAATACGCCTAACCTTAATCGATATCCATTCCGACCCTAATGGTCCAAATCTAAACCTATCACTAGTGTTTTTCTTGAAGTGTCAGCATTCTTGATTATTTGGTGTCCATTCTCCAAATCACGGTGTCCTTTAATTTTCTTCTTTTTTCATCAGACGCCTTAGATGGCCCATGTCTTATTATCTGTAAGAGAACGGATTAGTTCATACTAAATGTACACTTAGTTTCAGTGGTTCCAAAGATCAAAATTTCGTCTACAATCACGGAATTGGCAGAGCGACGACATGTCGAAAACCAATCTACGCGATAGAGGACGAAGAACCGATCACTCGGAGCCAAAAACACCACAAAATTAATTCTAACCGCGGAAATACGCCTAACCTTAATCGATATCCATTCCGACCCTAATGGTCCAAATCTAAACCTATCACTAGTGTTTTTCTTGAAGTGTCAGCATTCTTGATTATTTGGTGTCCATTCTCCAAATCACGGTGTACTTTCATTTTCTTCTTTCTTCATCAGACGCCTTAGATGGCCCATGTCTTATTATCTGTAAGAGAACGGATTAGTTCATACAAAATATACACATAGCGTTAGTGGTTCCAAAGATCAAAACTTCGTCCACAATCACGGAATTTGCAGTGCGACGACATGTCGAAAACCAACCCACGCAATAGAGGACGAAGAACCGATCACTCGGAGCCAAAAACACCACAAAATAATTCTAACCGCGGAAAAACGCCTAACCTTAATGGATATCCATTCCGACCCTAATGGTCCAAATAGAAAGCTATCACTAGTGTTCATCTTGAAGTGTCGGCATTCTTTATTATTTGGTGTCCATTCTCCAAATCACGGTGTCCTTTCATTTTCTTCTTTCTTCATCGGACGTCTAACATGGTCCATGTCTTTTGTATCTGTGAGAGAACGGATTAGTTCATACAAAATATACACTTAGTGTCAGTGGTTCCAAAGATCAAAATTTCGTCTACAATCACGGAATTGGCAGAGCGACGACATGTCGAAAACCAATCCACGCGATTGAGGACGAAGAACCGATCACTCGGAGCCAAAAACACCACAAAATTAATTCTAACCGCGGAAATACGCCTAACCTTAATCGATATCCATTCCGACCCTAATGGTCCAAATCTAAACCTATTACTAGTGTTCCTCTTGAAGTGTCAGCATTCTAGATATTTTGGTGTCCATTCTCCAAATCACGGTGTACTTTCATTTTCTTCTTTCTTCATCAGACGCCTTAGATGGCCCATGTCTTATTATCTGTAAGAGAACGGATTAGTTCATACAAAATATACACATAGCGTTAGTGGTTCCAAAGATCAAAACTTCGTCCACAATCACGGAATTGGCAGTGCGACGACATGTCGAAAACCAACCCACGCAATAGAGGACGAAGAACCGATCACTCGGAGCCAAAAACACCACAAAATTAATTCTAACCGCGGAAAAACGCCTAACCTTAATGGATATCCATTCCGACCCTAATGGTCCAAATAGAAAGCTATCACTAGTGTTCATCTTGAAGTGTCGGCATTCTTTATTATTTGGTGTCCATTCTCCAAATCACGGTGTCCTTTCATTTTCTTCTTTCTTCATCGGACGTCTAACATGGTCCATGTCTTTTGTATCTGTAAGAGAACGGATTAGTTCATACAAAATATACACTTAGTGTCAGTGGTTCCAAAGATCAAAATTTCGTCTACAATCACGGAATTGGCAGAGCGACGACATGTCGATAACCAATCCACGCGATTGAGGACGAAGAACCGATCACTCGGAGGCAAAAACACCACAAAATTAATTCTAACTGCGGAAATACGCCTAACCTTAATCGATATCCATTCCGACCCTAATGGTCCAAATCTAAACCTATTACTAGTGTTCCTCTTGAAGTGTCAGCATTCTAGATATTTTTGTGTCCATTCTCCAAATCACGGTGTACTTTCATTTTCTTCTTTCTTCATCAGACGCCTTAGATGGCCCATGTCTTATTATCTGTAAGAGAACGGATTAGTTCATACAAAATATACACATAGCGTTAGTGGTTCCAAAGATCAAAACTTCGTCCACAATCACGGAATTGGCAGAGCGACGACATGTCGAAAACCAATCCACGCGATAGAGGACGAAGAACCGATCACTCGGTGACAAAAACACCACAAACTTAATTCTAACCGCGGAAATACGCCTAACCTTAATCGATAACCGTTCCGACCCCAATGGTCCAAATCTAAACCTATCGCAAGTGTTCCTCTTGAAGTGTCAGCATTCTTGATTATTTGGTGTCCATTCTCCAAATCACGGTGTCCTTTCATTTTCTTCTATCTTCATCAGACGCCTAAGATTGTCCATGTCTTTTGTATCTGTAAGATAACGGATAAGTTCATACAAAATGTACATTTAGTGTCAGTGGTTCCAAAGATCAAAACTTCGTCTACAATCACGGAATTGGAAGAGCGACGACATGTCGAAAACCAATCCACGCGATAGAGGACGAAGAACCGATCACTCGGAGCCAAAAACAGCACAAAATTAAGTCTAACCGCGGAGATACGCCTAACCTTAATCGAGAATTTTTCCGACCCTAATGGTCCAAATATAAACCTATCGCAAGTGTTCCTCTTGAAGTGTCAGCATTCTTGATTATTTGGTGTCCTTTCTCCAAATCACGGTGTCCTTTCATTTTCTGGTTTTTTCATCAGACTCCTTAGATGGCCCATGTCTTTTGTGTGTGTAAGAGAAGGGATTAGTTCATACAAAGTATACACTTAGCGTCAGTGGTTCCAAAGATCAAAACTTCGTCTACAATCACGGAATTGGCAGAGCGACGACATGTCGAAAACCAATCTACGCGATATAGGACGAAGAACCGATCAATCGGAGCCAAAAACAACACAAAATTAATTCTAACCGCGGAAATACGCCTAACCTTAATCGATATC
The DNA here is from genome assembly GCF_022747635.1 of Hetaerina americana. Taxonomy (NCBI): domain Eukaryota; kingdom Metazoa; phylum Arthropoda; class Insecta; order Odonata; family Calopterygidae; genus Hetaerina; species Hetaerina americana. The sequence continues at coordinate 81,813 of NW_027286956.1, read as the reverse complement.
CATTCCGACCCTAACGGTCCAAATCTAAACCTATTACTAGTGTTCCTCTTGAAGTGTCAGCATTCTTTATTATTTGGTGTCCATTCTCCAAATCACGGTGTACTTTCATTTTCTTCTTTCTTCATCATACGCCTTAGATGGCCCATGTCTTATTATCTGTAAGAGAACGGATTAGTTCATACAAAATATACACATAGCGTCAGTGGTTCCAAGGATCAAAACTTCGTCCACAATCACGGAATTGGCAGTGCGACGACATGTCGAAAACCAACCCACGCAATAGAGGACGAAGAACCGATCACTCGGAGCCAAAAACACCACAAAATTAATTCTAACCGCGGAAATACGCCTAACCTTAATGGATATCCATTCCGACCCTAATGGTCCAAATCGAAAGCTATCACTAGTGTTCATCTTGAAGTGTCGGCATTTTTGATTATTTGGTGTCCATTCTCCAAATCACGGTGTCCTTTCATTTTCTTCTTTCTTCATTGGACGTCTAACATGGTCCATGTCTTTTGTATCTGTAAGAGAACGGATTAGTTCATACAAAATATACACATAGCGTCAGTGGTTCCAAGGATCAAAACTTCGTCCACAATCACGGAATTGGCAGTGCGACGACATGTCGAAAACCAACCCACGCAATAGAGGACGAAGAACCGATCACTCGGAGCCAAAAACACCACAAAATTAATTCTAACCGCGGAAATACGCCTAACCTTAATGGATATCCATTCCGACCCTAATGGTCCAAATCGAAAGCTATCACTAGTGTTCATCTTGAAGTGTCGGCATTTTTGATTATTTGGTGTCCATTCTCCAAATCACGGTGTCCTTTCATTTTCTTCTTTCTTCATCGGACGTCTAACATGGTCCATGTCTTTTGTATCTGTAAGAGAACGGATTAGTTCATACAAAATATACACTTAGTGTCAGTGGTTCCAAAGATCAAAATTTCGTCTACAATCACGGAATTGGCAGAGCGAGGACATGTCGAAAACCAATCTACGCGATAGAGGACGAAGAACCGATCACTCGGAGCCAAAAACACCACAAAATTAATTCTAACCGCGGAAATACGCCTAACCTTAATCGATATCCATTCCGACCCTAATGGTCCAAATCTAAACCTATCACTAGTGTTCTTCTTGAAGTGTCAGCATTCTTGATTATTTGGTGTCCATTCTCCAAATCACGGTGTCCTTTCATTTTCTTCTTTCTTCATCAGACGCCTCAGATGGCCCATGTCTTTTGTATCTGTAAGAGAATGGATTAGTTCATACAAAATATACACTTAGTGTCAGTGGTTCCAAAGATCAAAATTTCGTCTACAATCACGGAATTGGCCGAGCGACGACATGTCGAAAACCAATCCACGCGATAGAGGACGAAGAACCGATCACTCGGAGCCAAAAACACCACAAAATTAATTCTAACCGCGGAAATACGCCTAACCTTAATCGATATCCATTCCGACCCTAATGGTCCAAATCTAAACCTATTACTAGTGTTCCTCTTGAAGTGTCAGCATTCTTTATTATTTGGTGTCCATTCTCCAAATCACGGTGTCCTTTCATTTTCTTCTTTCTTCATCGGACGTCTAACATGGTCCATGTCTTTTGTATCTGTAAGAGAACGGATTAGTTCATACAAAATATACACTTAGTGTCAGTGGTTCCAAAGATCAAAATTTCGTCTACAATCACGGAATTGGCAGAGCGACGACATGTCGAAAACCAATCTACGCGATAGAGGACGAAGAACCGATCACTCGGAGCCAAAAACACCACAAAATTAATTCTAACCGCGGAAATACGCCTAACCTTAATCGATATCCATTCCGACCCTAATGGTCCAAATCTAAACCTATCACTAGTGTTTTTCTTGAAGTGTCAGCATTCTTGATTATTTGGTGTCCATTCTCCAAATCACGGTGTACTTTCATTTTCTTCTTTCTTCATCGGACGTCTAACATGGTCCATGTCTTTTGTATCTGTAAGAGAACGGATTAGTTCATACAAAATATACACTTAGTGTCAGTGGTTCCAAAGATCAAAATTTCGTCTACAATCACGGAATTGGCAGTGCGACGACATGTCGAAAACCAACCCACGCAATAGAGGACGAAGAACCGATCACTCGGAGCCAAAAACACCACAAAATTAATTGTAACCGCGGAAATACGCCTAACCTTAATGGATATCCATTCCGACCCTAATGGTCCAAATCGAAAGCTATCACTAGTGTTCATCTTGAAGTGTCGGCATTCTTGATTATTTGGTGTCCATTCTCCAAATCACGGTGTCCTTTCATTTTCTTCTTTCTTCATCAGACGCCTTAGATGGTCCATGTCTTTTGTATCTGTAAGAGAACGGATTAGTTCATACTAAATGTACACTTAGTGTCAGTGGTTCCAAAGATCAAAATTTCGTCTACAATCACGGAATTGGCAGAGCGACGACATGTCGAAAACCAATCTACGCGATAGAGGACAAAGAACCGATCACTCGGAGCCAAAAACACCACAAAATTAATTCTAACCGCGGAAATACGCCTAACCTTAATCGATATCCATGCCGACCCTAATAGTCCAAATCTAAACCGATCACTAGTGTTCATCTTGAAGTGTCAGCATTCTTGATTATTTGGTGTCCATTCTCCAAATCACGGTGTCCTTTCATTTTCTTCTTTCTTCATCAGACGCCTTTGATGGCCCATGTCTTTTGTATCTGTAAGAGAACGGATTAGTTCATACAAAATATACACTTAGCGTCAGTGGTTCCAAAGATCAATACTTCGTCTACAATCACAGAATTGGCAGTGCGACGACATGTCGAAAACCAACCCATGCAATAGAGGACGAAGAACCGATCACTCGGAGCCAAAAACACCACAAAATTAATTCTAACAGCGGAAATACGCCTAACCTTAATCGATATCCATGCCGACCCTAATAGTCCAAATCTAAACCTATCACTAGTGTTCATCTTGAAGTGTCAGCATTCTTGATTATTTGGTGTCCATTCTCCAAATCACGGTGTCCTTTCATTTTCTTCTTTCTTCATCAGACGCCTTAGATGGTCCATGTCTTTTGTATCTGTAAGAGAACGGATTAGTTCATACAAAATATACACTTTGTGTCAGTGATTCCAAAGATCAAAATTTCGTCTACAATCACGGAATTGGCAGAGCGACGAAGGGTCGAAAACCAACCCACGCAATAGAGGACGAAGAACCGATCACTCGGAGCCAAAAACACCACAAAATAATTCTAACCGCGGAAATATGCCTAACCTTAATCGATATCCGTTCCGACCCTAATGGTCCAAATCTAAACCTATCGCAAGTGTTCCTCTTGAAGTGTCAACATTCTTGATTATTTGGTGTCCATTCTCCAAATCACGGTGTCCTTTCATTTTCTTCTTTCTTCATCGGACGTCTAACATGGTCCATGTCTTTTATATCTGTAAGAGAACGGATTAGTTCATACAAAATATACACTTAGTGTCAGTGGTTCCAAAGATCAAAATTTCGTCTACAATCACGGAATTGGAAGAGCGACGACATGTCGAAAACCAATCCACGCGATAGAGTTTGAAGAACAGATCACTCGGAGCCAAAAACACCACAAAATTAATTCCAACCGCGGAAATACGCCTAACCTTAATCGATATCCATTCCGACCCTAATGGTCCAAATCTAAACTTATCACAAGTGTTCCTCTTGAAGTGTCAGCATTCTTGATTATTTGTTGTCCATTCTCCAAATCACGGTGTCCTTTCATTTTCTTGTTTCTTCATCAGACGCCTTAGATGGCCCATGTCTTTTGTGTGTGTAAGAGAAGGGATTAGTTCATACAAAGTATACACTTAGCGTCAGTGGTTCCAAAGATCAAAACTTCGTCTACAATCACGGAATTGGCAGAGCGACCACATGTCGAAAACCAATCTACGCGATAGAGGACGTAGAACCGATCAATCGGAGCCAAAAACACCACAAAATTAATTCTAACCGCGGAAATACGCCTAACCTTAATCGATATCCATTCCGACCCTAATGGTCCAAATCTAAACCTATCACTAGTGTTTTTCTTGAAGTGTCAGCATTCTTGATTATTTGGTGTCCATTCTCCAAATCACGGTGTACTTTCATTTTCTTCTTTCATCATCAGACGCCTTAGATGGCCCATGTCTTATTATCTGTAAGAGAACGGATTAGTTCATACAAAATATACACATAGCGTCAGTGGTTCCAAAGATCAAAACTTCGTCCACAATCACGGAATTGGCAGTGCGACGACATGTCGAAAACCAACCCACGCAATAGAGGACGAAGAACCGATCACTCGGAGCCAAAAACAGCACAAAATTAAGTCTAACCGCGGAGATACGCCTAACCTTAATCGAGAATTTTTCCGACCCTAATGGTCCAAATATAAACCTATCGCAAGTGTTCCTCTTGAAGTGTCAGCATTCTTGATTATTTTGTGTCCATTCTCCAAATCACGGTGTCCTTTCATTTTCTTCTTTCTTCATCAGACGCCTTAGATGGTCCATGTCTTTTGTTTCTGTAAGATAACGGATAAGTTCATACAAAATATACATTTAGTGTCAGTGGTTCCAAAGATCAAAACTTCGTCTACAATCACGGAATTGGAAGAGCGACGACATGTCGAAAACCAATCCACGCGATAGAGGACGAAGAACCGATCCCTCGGAGCCAAAAACAGCACAAAATTAAGTCTAACCGCGGAGATACGCCTAACCTTAATCGATATCCATTCCGACCCTAATGGTCCAAATCTAAACCTATTACTAGTGTTCCTCTTGAAGTGTCAGCATTCTTTATTATTTGGTGTCCATTCTCCAAATCACGGTGTCCTTTCATTTTCTTCTTTCTTCATCAGACGCCTTAGATGGCCCATGTCTTATTATCTATAAGAGAACGGATTAGTTCATACAAAATATGCACATAGCGTTAGTGGTTCCAAAGATCAAAACTTCGTCCACAATCACGGAATTGGCAGTGCGACGACATGTCGAAAACCAACCCACGCAATAGAGGACGAAGAACCGATCACTCGGAGCCAAAAACACCACAAAATTAATTCTAACCGCGGAAATACGCCTAACCTTAATGGATATCCATTCCGACCCTAATGGTCCAAATCGAAAGCTATCACTAGTGTTCATCTTGAAGTGTCGGCATTCTTGATTATTTGGTGTCCATTCTCCAAATCAAGGTGTCCTTTCATTTTCTTCTTTCTTCATCAGACGCCTTAGATGGTCCATGTCTTTTGTATCTGTAAGAGAACGGATTAGTTCATACTAAATGTACACTTAGTGTCAGTGGTTCCAAAGATCAAAATTTCGTCTACAATCACGGAATTGGCAGAGCGACGACATGTCGAAAACCAATCTACGCGATAGAGGACAAAGAACCGATCACTCGGAGCCCAAAACACCACAAAATTAATTCTAACCGTGGAAATACGCCTAACCTTAATCGATATCCATTCCGACCCTAATGATCCAAATCTAAACCTATCACTAGTGTTCTTCTTGAAGTGTCAGCATTCTTGATTATTTCGTGTCCATTCTCCAAATCACGGTGTCCTTTCATTTCCTTCTTTCTTCATCAGACGCCTTTGATGGCCCATGTCTTTTGTATCTGTAAGAGAACGGATTAGTTCATACAAAATATACACTTAGCGTCAGTGGTTCCAAAGATCAATACTTCGTCTACAATCACGGAATTGGCAGTGCGACGACATGTCGAAAACCAACCCATGCAATAGAGGACGAAGAACCGATCACTCGGAGCCAAAAACACCACAAAATTAATTCTAACAGCGGAAATACGCCTAACCTTAATCGATATCCATGCCGACCCTAATAGTCCAAATCTAAACCTATCACTAGTGTTCATCTTGAAGTGTCAGCATTCTTGATTATTTGGTGTCCATTCTCCAAATCAGGGTGTCCTTTCATTTTCTTCTTTCTTCATCAGACGCCTTAGATGGTCCATGTCTTTTGTATCTGTAAGAGAACGGATTAGTTCATACAAAATATACACTTTGTGTCAGTGATTCCAAAGATCAAAATTTCGTCTACAATCACGGAATTGGCAGAGCGACGAAGGGTCGAAAACCAACCCACGCAATAGAGGACGAAGAACCGATCACTCGGAGCCAAAAACACCACAAACCTAATTCTAACCGCGGAAATACGCCTAACCTTAATCGATATCCGTTCCGACCCCAATGGTCCAAATCTAAACCTATCGCAAGTGTTTTTCTTGAAGTGTCAGCATTCTTGATTATTTTGTGTCCATTCTCCAAATCACGGTGTCCTTTCATTTTCTTCTTTCTTCATCAGACGCCTTAGATGGTCCATGTCTTTTGTATCATTAAGATAACGGATAAGTTCATACAAAATATTCATTTAGTGTCAGTGGTTCCAAAGATCAAAACTTCGTCTACAATCACGGAATTGGAAGAGCGACGACATGTCGAAAACCAATCCACGCGATAGAGGACGAAGAACCGATCACTCGGAGCCAAAAACACCACAAAATTAATTCTAACCGCGGAAATACGCCTAACCTTAATCGATATCCATGCCGACCCTAATGGTCCAAATCTAAACCTATCACTAGTGTTCATCTTGAAGTGTCAGCATTCTTGATTATTTGGTGTCCATTCTCCAAATCACGGTGTCCTTTCATTTTCTTCTTTCTTCATCAGACGCCTTAGATGGCCCATGTCTTTTGTATCTGTAACAGAACGGATTAGTTCATACTAAATGCACACTTAGTGTCAGTGGTTCCAAAGATCAAAATCTCGTCTACAATCACGGAATTGGCAGTGCGACGACATGTCGAAAACCAACCCATGCAATAGAGGACGAAGAACCGATCACTCGGAGCCAAAAACACCACAAAATTAATTCTAACCGCGGAAATACGCCTAACCTTAATCGATATCCATGCCGACCCTAATGGTCCAAATCTAAACCTATCACTAGTGTTCATCTTGAAGTGTCAGCATTCTTGATTATTTGGTGTCCATTCTCCAAATCACGGTGTCCTTTCATTTTCTTCTTTCTTCATCAGACGCCTTAGATGGTCCATGTCTTTTGTATCTGTAAGAGAACGGATTAGTTCATACAAAATATACACTTAGCGTCAGTGGTTCCAAAGATCAAAACTTCGTCTACAATCACGGAATTGGCAGTGCGACGAAGGGTCGAAAACCAACCCAAGCAATAGAGGACGAAGAACCGATCACCCGGAGCCAAATACACCACAAAATTAAGTCCAACCGCGGAGATACGCCTAACCTTAATCGATATCGGTTCCGAGCCTAATGGTCCAAATCTAAACCTATTACTAGTGTTCCTCTTGAAGTGTCAGCATTCTTTATTATTTGGTGTCCATTCTCCAAATCACGGTGTCCTTTCATTTTCTTCTTTCTTCATCAGACGCCTTAGATGGCCCATGTCTTTTGTATCTGTAAGAGAACGGATTAGTTCATACTAAATGTACACTTAGTGTCAGTGGTTCCAAAGATCAAAATTTCGTCTACAATCACGGAATTGGCAGAGCGACGACATGTCGAAAACCAATCTACGCGATTGAGGACGAAGAACCGATCACTCGGAGCCAAAAACACCACAAAATTAATTCTAACCGCGGAAATACGCCTAACCTTAATCGATATCCGTTCCGACCGTAATGGTCCAAATCTAAACCTATCGCAAGTGTTCCTCTTGAAGTGTCAACATTCTTGATTATTTGGTGTCCATTCTCCAAATCACGGTGTCCTTTCATTTTCTTCTTTCTTCATCGGACGTCTAACATGGTCCATGTCTTTTATATCTGTAAGAGAACGGATTAGTTCATACAAAATATACACTTAGTGTCAGTGGTTCCAAATATCAAAATTTCGTCTACAATCACGGAATTGGCAGAGCGACGACATGTCGAAACCAATGCACGCGATAGAGTTTGAAGAACAGATCACTCGGAGCCAAAAACACCACAAAATTAATTCCAACCGCGGAAATACGCCTAACCTTAATCGATATCCATTCTGACCCAAATGGTCCAAATCTAAACCTATCACAAGTGTTCCTCTTGAAGTGTCAGCATTCTTGATTATTTGTTGTCCATTCTCCAAATCACGGTGTCCTTTCATTTTCTTGTTTCTTCATCATACGCCTTAGATGGCCCATGTCTTTTGTGTCTGTAAGAGGAGGGATTAGTTCATACAAAATATACACTTAGCGTCAGTGGTTCCAAAGATCAAAACTTCGTCTACAATCACGGAATTGGCAGTGCGACGACATGTCGAAAACCAACCCACGCAATAGAGGACGAAGAACCGATCACTCGGAGCCAAAAACACCACAAAATTAATTCTAACCGCGGAAATACGCCAAACCTTAATCGATATCCGTTCCGACCCTAATGGTCCAAATCTAAACCTATCGCAAGTGTTCCTCTTGAAGTGTCAGCATTCTTGATTATTTGGTGTCCATTCTCCAAATCACGGTGTCCTTTCATTTTCTTCTTTCTTCATCAGACGCCTTTGATGGCCCATGTCCTATTATCTGTAAGAGAACGGATTAGTTCATACAAAATATACACTTAACTTCAGTGGTTCCAAAGATCAAAACTTCGTCTACAATCACGGAATTGGCAGTGCGACGACATGTCGAAAACCAACCCACGCAATAGAGGACGAAGAACCGATCACTCGGAGCCAAAAACACCACAAAATTAATTCTAACCGCGGAAATACGCCTAACCTTAATCGATATCCATTCCGACCCTAATGGTCCAAATCTAAACCTATCGCAAGTGTTCCTCTTGAAGTGTCAGCATTCTTGATTATTTGGTGTCCATTCTCCAAATCACGGTGTCCTTTAATTTTCTTCTTTTTTCATCAGACGCCTTAGATGGCCCATGTCTTATTATCTGTAAGAGAACGGATTAGTTCATACAAAATATACACTTAGTGTCAGTGGTTCCAAAGATCAAAATTTCGTCTACAATCACGGAATTGGCAGAGCGACGACATGTCGAAAACCAATCCACGCAATAGAGGACGAAGAACCGATCACTCGGAGCCAAAAACACCACAAAATTACTTCTAACCGCGGAAATACGCCTAACCTTAATCGATATCCATTCCGACCCTAATGGTCCAAATCTAAACCTATCACTAGTGTTCTTCTTGAAGTGTCAGCATTCTTGATTATTTGGTGTCCATTCTCCAAATCACGGTGTCCTTTCATTTTCTTCTTTCTTCATCAGACGCCTTAGATGGTCCATGTCTTTTGTATCTGTAAGAGAACGGATTAGTTCATACTAAATGTACACTTAGTGTCAGTGGTTCCAAAGATCAAAATTTCGTCTACAATCACGGAATTGACAGAGCGACGACATGTCGAAAACCAATCTACGCGATAGAGGACAAAGAACCGATCACTCCGAGCCAATAACACCACAAAATTAATTCTAACCGCGGAAATACGCCTAACCTTAATCGATATCCATTCCGACCCTAATAAGCCAAATCTAAACCTATCACTAGTGTTCTTCTTGAAGTGTCAGCATTCTTGATTATTTCGTGTCCATTCTCCAAATCACGGTGTCCTTTCATTTTCTTCTTTCTTTATCAGACGCCTTTGATGGCCCATGTCTTTTGTATCTGTAAGAGAACGGATTAGTTCATACAAAATATACACTTAGCGTCAGTGGTTCCAAAGATCAATACTTCGTCTACAATCACGGAATTGGCAGTGCGACGACATGTCGAAAACCAACCCATGCAATAGAGGACGAAGAACCGATCACTCGGAGCCAAAAACACCACAAAATTAATTCTAACCGCGGAAATACGCCTAACCTTAATCGATATCCATGCCGACCCTAATGGTCCAAATCTAAACCTATCACTAGTGTTCATCTTGAAGTGTCAGCATTCTTGATTATTTGGTGTCCATTCTCCAAATCACGGTGTTTTTTCATTTTCTTCTTTCTTCATCAGACGCCTTAGATGGTCCATGTCTTTTGTATCTGTAAGAGAACGGATTAGTTCATACAAAATATACACTTTGTGTCAGTGGTTCCAAAGATCAAAATTTCGTCTACAATCACGGAATTGGCAGAGCGACGAAGGGTCGAAAACCAATGCACGCGATAGAGTTTGAAGAACAGATCACTCGGAGCCAAAAACACCACAAAATTAATTCTAACCGCGGAAATATGCCTAACCTTAATCGATATCCGTTCCGAGCCTAATGGTCCAAATCTAAACCTATCGCAAGTGTTCCTCTTGAAGTGTCAACATTCTTGATTATTTGGTGTCCATTCTCCAAATCACGGTGTCCTTTCATTTTCTTCTTTCTTCATCGGACGTCTAACATGGTCCATGTCTTTTGTATCTGTAAGAGAACGGATTAGTTCATACATAATATACACTTAGTGTCAGTGGTTCCAAAGATCAAAATTTCGTCTACAATCACGGAATTGGAAGAGCGACGACATGTCGAAAACCAATCCACGCGATAGAGTTTGAAGAACAGATCACTCGGAGCCAAAAACACCACAAAATTAATTCCAACCGCGGAAATACGCCTAACCTTAATCGATATCCATTCCGACCCTAATGGTCCAAATCTAAACCTATCACAAGTGTTCCTCTTGAAGTGTCAGCATTCTTGATTATTTGTTGTCCATTCTCCAAATCACGGTGTCCTTTCATTTTCTTGTTTCTTCATCAGACGCCTTAGATGGCCCATGTCTTTTGTGTGTGTAAGAGAAGGGATTAGTTCATACAAAGTATACACATAGCGTCAGTGGTTCCAAAGATCAAAATTTCGTCTACAATCACGGAATTGGCAGAGCGACGACATGTCGAAAACCAATCTACGCGATAGAGGACGTAGAACCGATCAATCGGAGCCAAAAACACCACAAAATTAATTCTAACCGCGGAAATACGCCTAACCTTAATCGATATCCATTCCGACCCTAATGGTCCAAATCTAAACCTATCACTAGTGTTTTTCTTGAAGTGTCAGCATTCTTGATTATTTGGTGTCCATTCTCCAAATCACGGTGTACTTTCATTTTCTTCTTTCTTCATCAGACGCCTTAGATGGCCCATGTCTTATTATCTGTAAGAGAACGGATTAGTTCATACAAAATATACACATAGCGTCAGTGGTTCCAAAGATCAAAACTTCGTCCACAATCACGGAATTGGCAGTGCGACGACATGTCGAAAACCAACCCACGCAATAGAGGACGAAGAACCGATCACTCGGAGCCAAAAACAGCACAAAATTAAGTCTAACCGCGGAGATACGCCTAACCTTAATCGAGAATTATTCCGACCCTAATGGTCCAAATCTAAACCTATTACTAGTGTTCCTCTTGAAGTGTCAGCATTCTTTATTATTTGGTGTCCATTCTCCAAATCACGGTGTACTTTCGCCGCCCCCCGCCACACGCCCTTGCGGCGGCTTGCGGGGTATTATGTAGATGTAGATGTACTTTTATTTTCTTCTTTCTTCATCGGACGTCTAACATGGTCCATGTCTTTTGTATCTGTAAGAGAACGGATTAGTTCATACAAAATATACACTTAGTGTCAGTTGTTCCAAAGATCAAAATTTCGTCTACAATCACGGAATTGGCAGAGCGACGACATGTCGAAAACCAATCTACGCGATAGATGACGAAGAACCGATCACTCGGAGCCAAAAACACCACAAAATTAATTCTAACCGCGGAAATACGCCTAACCTTATTCGATATCCATTCCGACCCTAATGGTCTAAATCTAAACCTATCACTAGTGTTCTTCTTGAAGTGTCAGCATTCTTGATTATTTGGTGTCCATTGTCCAAATCACGGTGTCCTTTCATTTTCTTCTTTCTTCATAAGACGCCTCAGATGGCCCATGTCTTTTGTATCTGTAAGAGAATGGATTAGTTCATACAAAATATACACTTAGTGTCAGTGGTTCCAAAGATCAAAATTTCGTCTACAATCACGGAATTGGCAGAGCGACGACATGTCGAAAACCAATCCACGCGATAGAGGACGAAGAACCGATCACTCAGAGCCAAAAACACCACAAAATTAATTCTAACCGCGGAAATACGCCTAACCTTAATCGATATCCATTCCGACCCTAATGGTCCAAATCTAAACTTATCACTAGTGTTCTTCTTGAAGTTCAGCATTCTTGATTATTTCGTGTCCATTCTCCAAATCACGGTGTCCTTTCATTTTCTTCTTTCTTCATCAGACGCCTCAGATGGCCCATGTCTTTTGTATCTGTAAGAGAATGGATTAGTTCATACAAAATATACACTTAGTGTCAGTGGTTCCAAAGATCAAAATTTCGTCTACAATCACGGAATTGGCAGAGCGACGACATGTCGAAAACCAATCTACGCGATAGAGGACGAAGAACCGATCACTCGCAGCCAAAAACACCACAAAATTAATTCTAACCGCGGAAATACGCCTAACCTTATTCGATATCCATTCCGACCCTAATGGTCCAAATCTAAACCTATCACTAGTGTTCTTCTTGAAGTGTCAGCATTCTTGATTATTTGGTGTCCATTCTCCAAATCACGGTGTCCTTTCATTTTCTTCTTTCTTCATCAGACGCCTCAGATGGCCCATGTCTTTTGTATCTGTAAGAGAATGGATTAGTTCATACAAAATATACACTTAGTGTCAGTGGTTCCAAAGATCAAAATTTCGTCTACAATCACGGAATTGGCAGAGCGACGACATGTCGAAAACCAATCCACGCGATAGAGGACGAAGAACCGATCACTCGGAGCCAAAAACACCACAAAATTAATTCTAACCGCGGAAATACGCCTAACCTTAATCGATATCCATTCCGACCCTGATGGTCCAAATCTAAACCTATCACTAGTGTTCTTCTTGAAGTGTCAGCATTCTTGATTATTTTGTGTCCATTCTCCAAATCACGGTGTCCTTTCATTTTCTTCTTTCTTCATCGGACGTCTAACATGGTCCATGTCTTTTGTATCTGTAAGAGAACGGATTAGTTCATACAAAATATACACTTAGTGTCAGTGGTTCCAAAGATCAAAATTTCGTCTACAATCACGGAATTGGCAGAGCGACGACATGTCGAAAACCAATCCACGCGATAGAGGACGAAGAACCGATCACTCGGAGCCAAAAACACCACAAAATTAATTCTAACTGCGGAAATACGCCTAACCTTAATCGATATCCATTCCGACCCTAATGGTCCAAATCTAAACCTATTACTAGTGTTCCTCTTGAAGTGTCAGCATTCTAGATATTTTGGTGTCCATTCTCCAAATCACGGTGTCCTTTCATTTTCTTCTTTCTTCATCAGACGCCTCAGATGGCCCATGTCTTTTGTATCTGTAAGAGAACGGATTAGTTCATACAAAATATACACTTAGTGTCAGTGGTTCCAAAGATCAAAATTTCGTCTACAATCACGGAATTGGCAGAGCGACGACATGTCGAAAACCAATCCACGCGATAGAGGACGAAGAACCGATCACTCGGAGCCAAAAACACCACAAAATTACTTCTAACCGCGGAAATACGCCTAACCTTAATCGATATCCATTCCGACCCTAATGGTCCAAATCTAAACCTATTACTAGTGTTCCTCTTGAAGTGTCAGCATTCTTTATTATTTGGTGTCCATTCTCCAAATCACGGTGTCCTTTCATTTTCTTCTTTCTTCATCAGACGCCTTAAATGGCCCATGTCTTTTGTATCTGTAAGAGAACGGATTAGTTCATACTAAATGTACACTTAGTGTCAGTGGTTCCAAAGATCAAAATTTCGTCTACAATCTCGGAATTGGCAGAGCGACGACATGTCGAAAACCAATCTACGCGATAGAGGACGAAGAACCGATCACTCGGAGCCAAAAACACCACAAAATTAATTCTAACCGCGGCAATACGCCTAACCTTAATCGATATCCATTCCGACCCTAATGGTCCAAATCTAAACCTATTACTAGTGTTCCTCTTAAAGCGTCAGCATTCTTTATTATTTGGTGTCCATTCTCCAAATCACGGTGTCCTATCATTTTCTTCTTTCTTCATCAGACGTCCAAGATGGTCCATGTCTTTTGTATCTGTAAGAGAACGGATTAGTTCATTCAAAATATACACTTAGCGTCAGTGGTTCCAAAGATCAAAACTTCGTCTACAATCACGGAATTGGCAGAGCGACGACATGTCGAAAACCAATCCACGCGATAAAGGACGAAGAACCGATCATTCGGAGCCAAAAACACCACAAAATTAATTCTAACCGCGGAAATACGCCTAACCTTAATCGATATGCATTCCGACCCTAATGGTCCAAATCTAAACCTATCACAAGTGTTCCTTTTGAAGTGTCAGCATTCTTGATTATTTGTTGTCCATTCTCCAAATCACGGTGTCCTTCCATTTTCTTGTTTCTTCATCAGACGCCTTAGATGGCCCATGTCTTTTGTGTGTCTAAGAGAAGGGATTAGTTCATACAAAGTATACACATAGCGTCAGTGGTTCCAAAGATCAAAACTTCGTCCACAATCACGGAATTGGCAGTGCGACGACATGTCGAAAACCAACCCACGCAATAGAGGACGAAGAACCGATCACTCGGAGCCAAAAACACCACAAAATTAATTCTAACCGCGGAAATACGCCTAACCTTAATGGATTTCCATTCCGACCCTAATGGTCCAAATCGAAAGCTATCACTAGTGTTCATCTTGAAGTGTCGGCATTCTTTATTATTTGGTGTCCATTCTCCAAATCACGGTGTCTTTTCATTTTCTTCTTTCTTCATCGGACGTCTAACATGGTCCATGTATTTTGTATCTGTAAGAGAACGGATTAGTTCATACAAAATATACACTTCGTGTCAGTGGTTCCAAAGATCAAAATTTCGTCTACAATCACGGAATTGGCAGAGCGACGACATGTCGAAAACCAATCCACGCGATAGAGGACGAAGAACCGATCACTCGGAGCCAAAAACACCACAAAATTAATTCTAACTGCGGAAATACGCCTAACCTTAATCGATATCCATTCCGACCCTAATGGTCCAAATCTAAACCTATTACTAGTGTTCCTCTTGAAGTGTCAGCATTCTAGATATTTTGGTGTCCATTCTCCAAATCACGGTGTCCTTTCATTTTCTTCTTTCTTCATCAGACGCCTTAGATGGCCCATGTCTTTTGTATCTGTAAGAGAACGGATTAGTTCATACAAAATACTACCTTGATCAAAAAGTTCCCGGAATAACCACCATGTGGCGCTCCCATCGTTCCGATTTGAGTTCTGTTTTTTTTGTTAAATTGGTACATCTGTTGTTGATATTCCCTTTAAATCTTAGTGTCATAACTTGACATTTGCAAAAGTTACGTAGCCAAGAGTACATCTATCTCTGTGTGTGTTGGCGATTTTTTACAATTGCAGAAATGGATTTAAATTTGCAACAACGAACTTGTATTAAATTATGCGTAAAAAACGGATTTAGTGGCGCACGGACGTTGGAAATGTTGGAAAAGTGTTTCGGCAACGATTCTCTAAAAAAAACGGTCGTTTACCAGTGGCACGAGCGGTTCAGAAGTGGTCGTGAGTCAATCGAAGATGATGAACGCAGTGGCAGACCATCGACATCGAAAGTCGGTGAAAAAATTGATAAAGTAAAAGAAATGTTGGTCAATAACCGCAAATTAACCATCAGAGAAATAGCGGAGGACTTGAACATTGCCTATGGATCCGCCCAAGACATTGTGGTTAATGATTTGGGTTTCCGTCGTGTAGCAGCAAAAGACCTCAATTTCATGCAAAAAAGAGACCGTGTTGACGTCGCAAAAGACATGATTTGCGAGGCTGAATCCGATCCCACATTCATCAAAAGGATCATTACTGGAGACGAGACGTGGGTTTATGAGTACGACACGCAATCCAGACATCAGGCAAGTGAATGGCGTTCACCAAATGAGCCGAGACCAAAAAAACCACGTCGTTTTCAGTCAAAAAAGAAGGCAATGCTGACGGTTTTCATGGATGGCAACGGTGTAGTGCATCATGAATTTTTGCCAGAAGGCCAGACAGTAAACAAAGAGTATTATTTGGGCGTTATGAGACGTTTGCGTGAAGCAATTCGCCGAAAGAGACCAGAAATGTGGGCAGAAAACTCGTGGATTTTGCACCATGATAACGCACCGTCGCACAGTGCTATCATTATTCGTAATTTTTTGACGAAAAATGCAACAAATACCATCCAACAGCCACCGAATTCACCTGATTTGGCTCCCTGTGACTTCTTTCTGTTCAATCGAGTTAAAAAAACCATTACGGGGAACGCGTTTTAGCAGCCGAGAGGAAGTAATGGAAAAATCGCAGGAAGCACTGATGGACATACCGAAAACCGAATATAAAAAATGTTTCGAGGATTGGATCAAGCGCTGGCATAAGTGTGTTGCAGTCGATGGGGATTACTTTGAAGGGGACAATATAGATTTAAATGAATAAACTTGTATTTTTAATTTTCTGAATAAATTCCGGGAAATTTTTGATCAAGGTAGTATACACTTAGTGTCAGTTGTTCCAAAGATCAAAACTTCGTCTACAATCACGGAATTGGCAGAGCGACGACATGTCGAAAACCAATCCACGCGATAGAGGACGAAGAACCGATCACTCGGAGCCAAAAACACCACAAACTTAATTCTAACCGCGGAAATACGCCTAACCTTAATCGATATCCGTTCCGACCCCAATGGTCCAAATCTAAACCTATCGCAAGTGTTCCTCTTGAAGTGTCAGCATTCTTGATTATTTGGTGTCCATTCTCCAAATCACGGTGTCCTTTCATTTTCTTCTATCTTCATCAGACGCCTAAGATTGTCCATGTCTTTTGTATCTGTAAGATAACGGATAAGTTCATACAAAATGTACATTTAGTGTCAGTGGTTCCAAAGATCAAAACTTCGTCTACAATCACGGAATTGGAAGAGCGACGACATGTCGAAAACCAATCCACGCGATAGAGGACGAAGAACCGATCACTCGGAGCCAAAAACAGCACAAAATTAATTCTAACCGCGGAAATACGCCTAACCTTAATCGATATCGGTTCCGAGCCTAATGGTCCAAATCTAAACCTATCACTAGTGTTCATCTTGAAGTGTCAGCATTCTTGATTATTTGGTGTCCATTCTCCAAATCACGGTGTCCTTTCATTTTCTTCTTTCTTCATCAGACGCCTTAGATGGTCCATGTCTTTTGTATCTGTAAGAGAACGGATTAGTTCATACATAATATACACTTTGTGTCAGTGGTTCCAAAGATCAAAACTTCGTCCACAATCACGGAATTGGCAGTGCGACGACATGTCGAAAACCAAACCACGCAATAGAGGACGAAGAACCGATCACTCGGAGCCAAAAACACCACAAAATTAATTCTAACCGCGGAAATACGCCTAACCTTAATCGATATCGGTTCCGAGCCTAATGGTCCAAATCTAAACCTATCACTAGTGTTCATCTTGAAGTGTCAGCATTCTTGATTATTTGGTGTCCATTCTCCAAATCACGGTGTCCTTTCATTTTCTTGTTTCTTCATCAGACGCCTTAGATGGCCCATGTCTTTTGTGTGTGTAAGAGAAGGGATTAGTTCATACAAGGTTTACACTTAGCGTCAGTGGTTCCAAAGATCAAAACTTCGTCTACAATCACGGAATTGGCAGAGCGACGACATTTCGAAAACCAATCTACGCGATAGAGGACGAAGAACCGATCACTGGGAGCAAAAAACACCACAAAATTAATTCTAACCGCGGAAATACGCCTAACCTTAATCGATATCCATTCCGACCCTAATGGTCCAAATCGAAAGCTATCACTAGTGTTTTTCTTGAAGTGTCAGCATTCTTGATTATTTGGTGTCCATTCTCCAAATCACGGTGTACTTTCATTTTCTTCTTTCTTCATCAGACGCCTTAGATGGCCCATGTCTTATTATCTGTAAGAGAACGGATTAGTTCATACAAAATATACACATAGCGTCAGTGGTTCCAAAGATCAAAACTTCGTCCACAATCACGGAATTGGCAGTGCGACGACATGTCGAAAACCAAACCACGCAATAGAGGACGAAGAACCGATCACTCGGAGCCAAAAACACCACAAAATTAATTCTAACCGCGGAAATACGCCTAACCTTAATCGATATCCATTCCGACCCTAATGGTCCAAATCTTAACCTATCACTAGTGTTCTTCTTGAAGTGTCAGCATTCTTGATTATTTGGTGTCCATTCTCCAAATCACGGTGTCCTTTCATTTTCTTCTTTCTTCATCAGACGCCTTAGATGGTCCATGTCTTTTGTATCTGTAAGAGAACGGATTAGTTCATACATAATATACACTTTGTGTCAGTGGTTCCAAAGATCAAAATTTCGTCTACAATCACGGAATTGGCAGAGCGACGAAGGGTCGAAAACCAACCCACGCAATAGAGGACGAAGAACCGATCACTCGGAGCCAAAAACACCACAAAATTAATTCTAACCGCGGAAATATGCCTAACCTTTATCGATATCCGTTCCGACCCTAATGGTCCAAATCTAAACCTATCGCAAGTGTTCCTCTTGAAGTGTCAACATTCTTGATTATTTGGTGTCCATTCTCCAAATCACGGTGTCCTTTCATTTTCTTCTTTCTTCATCGGACGTCTAACATGGTCCATGTCTTTTATATCTGTAAGAGAACAGATTAGTTCATACAAAATATACACTTAGTGTCAGTGGTTCCAAAGATCAAAATTTCGTCTACAATCACGGAATTGGAAGAGCGACGACATGTCGAAAACCAATCCACGCGATAGAGTTTGAAGAACAGATCACTCGGAGCCAAAAACACCACAAAATTAATTCCAACCGCGGAAATACGCCTAACCTTAATCGATATCCATTCCGACTCTAATGGTCCAAATCTAAACCTATCACAAGTGTTCCTCTTGAAGTGTCAGCATTCTTGATTATTTGTTGTCCATTCTCCAAATCACGGTGTCCTTTCATTTTCTTGTTTCTTCATCAGACGCCTTAGATGGCCCATGTCTTTTGTGTGTGTAAGAGAAGGGATTAGTTCATACAAAGTATACACTTAGCGTCAGTGGTTCCAAAGATAAAAACTTCGTCTACAATCACGGAATTGGCAGAGCGACGACATGTCGAAAACCAATCTACGCGATAGAGGACGTAGAACCGATCAATCGGAGCCAAAAACACCACAAAATTAATTCTAACCGCGGAAATACGCCTAACCTTAATCGATATCCATTCCGACCCTAATGGTCCAAATCTAAACCTATCACTAGTGTTTTTCTTGAAGTGTCAGCATTCTTGATTATTTGGTGTCCATTCTCCAAATCACGGTGTACTTTCATTTTCTTCTTTCTTCATCAGACGCCTTAGATGGCCCATGTCTTATTATCTGTAAGAGAACGGATTAGTTCATACAAAATATACACATAGCGTCAGTGGTTCCAAAGATCAAAACTTCGTCCACAATCACGGAATTGGCAGTGCGACGACATGTCGGAAACCAACCCACGCAATAGAGGACGAAGAACCGATCACTCGGAGCCAAAAACAGCACAAAATTAAGTCTAACCGCGGAGATACGCCTAACCTTAATCGAGAATTATTCCGACCCTAATGGTCCAAATATAAACCTATCGCAAGTGTTCCTCTTGAAGTGTCAGCATTCTTGATTAATTGGTGTCCTTTCTCCAAATCACGGTGTCCTTTCATTTTCTTGTTTTTTCATCAGACGCCTTAGATGGCCCATGTCTTTTGTGTGTTTAAGAGAAGGGATTAGTTCATACAAAGTATACACTTAGCGTCAGTGGTTCCAAAGATCAAAACTTCGTCTACAATCACGGAATTGGCAGAGCGACGACATGTCGAAAACCAATCTACGCGATATAGGACGAAGAACCGATCAATCGGAGCCAAAAACAACACAAAATTAATTCTAACCGCGGAAATACGCCTAACCTTAATCGATATCCATTCCGACCCTAACGGTCCAAATCTAAACCTATTACTAGTGTTCCTCTTGAAGTGTCAGCATTCTTTATTATTTGGTGTCCATTCTCCAAATCACGGTGTACTTTCGCCGCCCCCCGCCACACGCCCTTGCGGCGGCTTGCGGGGTATTATGTAGATGTAGATGTACTTTCATTTTCTTCTTTCTTCATCGGACGTCTAACATGGTCCATGTCTTTTGTATCTGTAAGAGAACGGATTAGTTCATACAAAATATACACTTAGTGTCAGTGGTTCCAAAGATAAAAACTTCGTCTACAATCACGGAATTGGCAGAGCGACGACATGTCGAAAACCAATCTACGCGATAGAGCACGAAGAACCGATCACTCGGAGCCAAAAACACCACAAAATTAATTCTAACCGCGGAAATACGCCTAACCTTATTCGATATCCATTCCGACCCTAATGGTCCAAATCTAAACCTATCACTAGTGTTCTTCTTGAAGTGTCAGCATTCTTGATTATTTGGTGTCCATTCTCCAAATCACGGTGTCCTTTCATTTTCTTCTTTCTTCATCAGAAGCCTCAGATGGCCCATGTCTTTTGTATCTGTAAGAGAATGGATTAGTTCGTACAAAATATACACTTAGTGTCAGTGGTTCCAAAGATCAAAATTTCGTCTACAATCACGGAATTGGCAGAGCGACGACATGTCGAAAACCAATCTACGCGATAGAGGACGAAGAACCGATCACTCGGAGCCAAAAACACCACAAAATTAATTCTAACCGCGGAAATACGCCTAACCTTATTCGATATCCATTCCGACCCTAATGGTCTAAATCTAAACCTATCACAAGTGTTCTTCTTGAAGTGTCAGCATTCTTGATTATTTGGTGTCCATTGTCCAAATCACGCTGTCCTTTCATTTTCTTCTTTCTTAATCAGACGCCTCAGATGGCCCATGTCTTTTGTATCTGTAAGAGAATGGATTAGTTCATACAAAATATACACTTAGTGTCAGTGGTTCCAAAGATCAAAATTTCGTCTACAATCACGGAATTGGCAGAGCGACGACATGTCGAAAACCAATCCACGCGATAGAGGACGAAGAACCGATCACTCAGAGCCAAAAACACCACAAAATTAATTCTAACCGCGGAAATACGCCTAACCTTAATCGATATCCATTCCGACCCTAATGGTCCAAATCTAAACCTATCACTAGTGTTCTTCTTGAAGTGTCAGCATTCTTGATTATTTCGTGTCCATTCTCCAAATCACGGTGTCCTTTCATTTTCTTCTTTCTTCATCAGACGCCTCAGATGGCCCATGTCTTTTGTATCTGTAAGAGAATGGATTAGTTCATACAAAATATACACTTAGTGTCAGTGGTTCCAAAGATCAAAATTTCGTCTACAATCACGGAATTGGCAGAGCGACGACATGTCGAAAACCAATCCACGCGATAGAGGACGAAGAACCGATCACTCGGAGCCAAAAACACCACAAAATTAATTCTAACCGCGGAAATACGCCTAACCTTAATCGATATCCATTCCGACCCTGATGGTCCAAATCTAAACCTATCACTAGTGTTCTTCTTGAAGTGTCAGCATTCTTGATTATTTTGTGTCCATTCTCCAAATCACGGTGTCCTTTCATTTTCTTCTTTCTTCATCGGACGTCTAACATGGTCCATGTCTTTTGTATCTGTAAGAGAACGGATTAGTTCATACAAAATATACACTTAGTGTCAGTGGTTCCAAAGATCAAAATTTCGTCTACAATCACGGAATTGGCAGAGCGACGACATGTCGAAAACCAATCCACGCGATAGAGGACGAAGAACCGATCACTCGGAGCCAAAAACACCACAAAATTAATTCTAACTGCGGAAATACGCCTAACCTTAATCGATATCCATTCCGACCCTAATGGTCCAAATCTAAACCTATTACTAGTGTTCCTCTTGAAGTGTCAGCATTCTAGATATTTTGGTGTCCATTCTCCAAATCACGGTGTCCTTTCATTTTCTTCTTTCTTCATCAGACGCCTCAGATGGCCCATGTCTTTTGTATCTGTAAGAGAACGGATTAGTTCATACAAAATATACACTTAGTGTCAGTGGTTCCAAAGATCAAAATTTCGTCTACAATCACGGAATTGGCAGAGCGACGACATGTCGAAAACCAATCCACGCGATAGAGGACGAAGAACCGATCACTCGGAGCCAAAAACACCACAAAATTAATTCTAACCGCGGAAATACGCCTAACCTTAATCGATATGCATTCCGACCCTAATGGTCCAAATCTAAACCTATCACAAGTGTTCCTTTTGAAGTGTCAGCATTCTTGATTATTTGTTGTCCATTCTCCAAATCACGGTGTCCTTCCATTTTCTTGTTTCTTCATCAGACGCCTTAGATGGCCCATGTCTTTTGTGTGTCTAAGAGAAGGGATTAGTTCATACAAAGTATACACATAGCGTCAGTGGTTCCAAAGATCAAAACTTCGTCCACAATCACGGAATTGGCAGTGCGACGACATGTCGAAAACCAACCCACGCAATAGAGGACGAAGAACCGATCACTCGGAGCCAAAAACACCACAAAATTAATTCTAACCGCGGAAATACGCCTAACCTTAATGGATTTCCATTCCGACCCTAATGGTCCAAATCGAAAGCTATCACTAGTGTTCATCTTGAAGTGTCGGCATTCTTTATTATTTGGTGTCCATTCTCCAAATCACGGTGTCTTTTCATTTTCTTCTTTCTTCATCGGACGTCTAACATGGTCCATGTCTTTTGTATCTGTAAGAGAACGGATTAGTTCATACAAAATATACACTTAGTGTCAGTGGTTCCAAAGATCAAAATTTCGTCTACAATCACGGAATTGGCAGAGCGACGACATGTTTAAAACCAATCCACGTGATAGAGGACGAAGAACCGATCACTCGGAGCCAAAAACACCACAAAAATAATTCTAACATCGGAAATACGCCTAACCTTAATCGATATCCATACCGACCCTAATGGTCCAAATCTAAACCTATTACTAGTGTTCCTCTTGAAGTGTCAGCATTCTAGATATTTTGGTGTCCATTCTCCAAATCACGGTGTCCTTTCATTTTCTTCTTTCTTCATCAGACGCCTTAGATGGCCCATGTCTTTTGTATCTGTAAGAGAACGGATTAGTTCATACAAAATACTACCTTGATCAAAAAGTTCCCGGAATAACCACCATGTGGCGCTCCCATCGTTCCGATTTGAGTTCTGTTTTTTTTGTTAAATTGGTACATCTGTTGTTGATATTCCCTTTAAATCTTAGTGTCATAACTTGACATTTGCAAAAGTTACGTAGCCAAGAGTACATCTATCTCTGTGTGTGTTGGCGATTTTTTACAATTGCAGAAATGGATTTAAATTTGCAACAACGAACTTGTATTAAATTATGCGTAAAAAACGGATTTAGTGGCGCACGGACGTTGGAAATGTTGGAAAAGTGTTTCGGCAACGATTCTCTAAAAAAAACGGTCGTTTACCAGTGGCACGAGCGGTTCAGAAGTGGTCGTGAGTCAATCGAAGATGATGAACGCAGTGGCAGACCATCGACATCGAAAGTCGGTGAAAAAATTGATAAAGTAAAAGAAATGTTGGTCAATAACCGCAAATTAACCATCAGAGAAATAGCGGAGGACTTGAACATTGCCTATGGATCCGCCCAAGACATTGTGGTTAATGATTTGGGTTTCCGTCGTGTAGCAGCAAAAGACCTCAATTTCATGCAAAAAAGAGACCGTGTTGACGTCGCAAAAGACATGATTTGCGAGGCTGAATCCGATCCCACATTCATCAAAAGGATCATTACTGGAGACGAGACGTGGGTTTATGAGTACGACACGCAATCCAGACATCAGGCAAGTGAATGGCGTTCACCAAATGAGCCGAGACCAAAAAAACCACGTCGTTTTCAGTCAAAAAAGAAGGCAATGCTGACGGTTTTCATGGATGGCAACGGTGTAGTGCATCATGAATTTTTGCCAGAAGGCCAGACAGTAAACAAAGAGTATTATTTGGGCGTTATGAGACGTTTGCGTGAAGCAATTCGCCGAAAGAGACCAGAAATGTGGGCAGAAAACTCGTGGATTTTGCACCATGATAACGCACCGTCGCACAGTGCTATCATTATTCGTAATTTTTTGACGAAAAATGCAACAAATACCATCCAACAGCCACCGAATTCACCTGATTTGGCTCCCTGTGACTTCTTTCTGTTCAATCGAGTTAAAAAAACCATTACGGGGAACGCGTTTTAGCAGCCGAGAGGAAGTAATGGAAAAATCGCAGGAAGCACTGATGGACATACCGAAAACCGAATATAAAAAATGTTTCGAGGATTGGATCAAGCGCTGGCATAAGTGTGTTGCAGTCGATGGGGATTACTTTGAAGGGGACAATATAGATTTAAATGAATAAACTTGTATTTTTAATTTTCTGAATAAATTCCGGGAAATTTTTGATCAAGGTAGTATACACTTAGTGTCAGTTGTTCCAAAGATCAAAACTTCGTCTACAATCACGGAATTGGCAGAGCGACGACATGTCGAAAACCAATCCACGCGATAGAGGACGAAGAACCGATCACTCGGAGCCAAAAACACCACAAACTTAATTCTAACCGCGGAAATACGCCTAACCTTAATCGATATCCGTTCCGACCCCAATGGTCCAAATCTAAACCTATCGCAAGTGTTCCTCTTGAAGTGTCAGCATTCTTGATTATTTGGTGTCCATTCTCCAAATCACGGTGTCCTTTCATTTTCTTCTATCTTCATCAGACGCCTAAGATTGTCCATGTCTTTTGTATCTGTAAGATAACGGATAAGTTCATACAAAATGTACATTTAGTGTCAGTGGTTCCAAAGATCAAAACTTCGTCTACAATCACGGAATTGGAAGAGCGACGACATGTCGAAAACCAATCCACGCGATAGAGGACGAAGAACCGATCACTCGGAGCCAAAAACAGCACAAAATTAAGTCTAACCGCGGAGATACGCCTAACCTTAATCGAGAATTTTTCCGACCCTAATGGTCCAAATATAAACCTATCGCAAGTGTTCCTCTTGAAGTGTCAGCATTCTTGATTATTTGGTGTCCTTTCTCCAAATCACGGTGTCCTTTCATTTTCTTGTTTTTTCATCAGACTCCTTTGATGGCCCATGTCTTTTGTGTGTGTAAGAGAAGGGATTAGTTCATACAAAGTATACACTTAGCGTCAGTGGTTCCAAAGATCAAAACTTCGTCTACAATCACGGAATTGGCAGAGCGACGACATGTCGAAAACCAATCTACGCGATATAGGACGAAGAACCGATCAATCGGAGCCAAAAACAACACAAAATTAATTCTAACCGCGGAAATACGCCTAACCTTAATCGATATCCATTCCGACCCTAACGGTCCAAATCTAAACCTATTACTAGTGTTCCTCTTGAAGAATCAGCATTCTTTAATATTTGGTGTCCATTCTCCAAATCACGGTGTACTTTCATTTTCTTCTTTCTTCATCATACGCCTTAGATGGCCCATGTATTATTATCTGTAAGAGAACGGATTAGTTCATACAAAATATACACATAGCGTCAGTGGTTCCAAGGATCAAAACTTCGTCCACAATCACGGAATTGGCAGTGCGACGACATGTCGAAAACCAACCCACGCAAAAGAGGACGAAGAACCGATCACTCGGAGCCAAAAACACCACAAAATTAATTCTAACCGCGGAAATACGCCTAACCTTAATGGATATCCATTCCGACCCTAATGGTCCAAATCGAAAGCTATCACTAGTGTTCATCTTGAAGTGTCGGCATTTTTGATTATTTGGGGTCCATTCTCCAAATCACGGTGTCCTTTCATTTTCTTCTTTCTTCATCGGACGTCTAACATGGTCCATGTCTTTTGTATCTGTAAGAGAACGGATTAGTTCATACAAAATATACACTTAGTGTCAGTGGTTCCAAAGATCAAAATTTCGTCTACAATCACGGAATTGGCAGAGCGACGACATGTCGAAAACCAATCTACGCGATAGAGGACGAAGAACCGATCACTCGGAGCCAAAAACACCACAAAATTAATTCTAACCGCGGAAATACGCCTAACCTTAATCGATATCCATTCCGACCCTAATGGTCCAAATCTAAACCTATCACTAGTGTTCTTCTTGAAGTGTCAGCATTCTTGATTATTTGGTGTCCATTCTCCAAATCACGGTGTCCTTTCATTTTCTTCTTTCTTCATCAGACGCCTCAGATGGCCCATGTCTTTTGTATCTGTAAGAGAATGGATTAGTTCATACAAAATACTACCTTGATCAAAAAGTTCCCGGAATAACCACCATGTGGCGCTCCCATCGTTCCGATTTGAGTTCTGTTTTTTTTGTTAAAATGGTACATCTGTTGTTGATATTCCCTTTAAATCTTAGTGTCATATCTTGACATTTGCAAAAGTTACGTAGCCAAGAGTACATCTATCTCTGTGTGTGTTGGCGATTTTTTACAATTGCAGAAATGGATTTAAATTTGCAACAACGAACTTGTATTAAATTATGCGTAAAAAACGGATTTAGTGGCGCACGGACGTTGGAAATGTTGGAAAAGTGTTTCGGCAACGATTCTCTAAAAAAAACGGTCGTTTACCAGTGGCACGAGCGGTTCAGAAGTGGTCGTGAGTCAATCGAAGATGATGAACGCAGTGGCAGACCATCGACATCGAAAGTCGGTGAAAAAATTGATAAAGTAAAAGAAATGTTGGACAATAACCGCAAATTAACCATCAGAGAAATAGCGGAGGACTTGAACATTGCCTATGGATCCGCCCAAGACATTGTGGTTAATGATTTGGGTTTCCGTCGTGTAGCAGCAAAAGACCTCAATTTCATGCAAAAAAGAGACCGTGTTGACGTCGCAAAAGACATGATTTGCGAGGCTGAATCCGATCCCACATTCATCAAAAGGATCATTACTGGAGACGAGACGTGGGTTTATGAGTACGACACGCAATCCAGACATCAGGCAAGTGAATGGCGTTCACCAAATGAGCCGAGACCAAAAAAACCACGTCGTTTTCAGTCAAAAAAGAAGGCAATGCTGACGGTTTTCATGGATGGCAACGGTGTAGTGCATCATGAATTTTTGCCAGAAGGCCAGACAGTAAACAAAGAGTATTATTTGGGCGTTATGAGACGTTTGCGTGAAGCAATTCGCCGAAAGAGACCAGAAATGTGGGCAGAAAACTCGTAAATTTTGCACCATGATAACGCACCGTCGCACAGTGCTATCATTATTCGTAATTTTTTGACGAAAAATGCAACAAATACCATCCAACAGCCACCGAATTCACCTGATTTGGCTCCCTGTGACTTCTTTCTGTTCAATCGAGTTAAAAAAACCATTACGGGGAACGCGTTTTAGCAGCCGAGAGGAAGTAATGGAAAAATCGCAGGAAGCACTGATGGACATACCGAAAACCGAATATAAAAAATGTTTCGAGGATTGGATCAAGCGCTGGCATAAGTGTGTTGCAGTCGATGGGGATTACTTTGAAGGGGACAATATAGATTTAAATGAATAAACTTGTATTTTTAATTTTCTGAATAAATTCCGGGAAATTTTTGATCAAGGTAGTATACACTTAGTGTCAGTTGTTCCAAAGATCAAAACTTCGTCTACAATCACGGAATTGGCAGAGCGACGACATGTCGAAAACCAATCCACGCGATAGAGGACGAAGAACCGATCACTCGGAGCCAAAAACACCACAAACTTAATTCTAACCGCGGAAATACGCCTAACCTTAATCGATATCCGTTCCGACCCCAATGGTCCAAATCTAAACCTATCGCAAGTGTTCCTCTTGAAGTGTCAGCATTCTTGATTATTTGGTGTCCATTCTCCAAATCACGGTGTCCTTTCATTTTCTTCTATCTTCATCAGACGCCTAAGATTGTCCATGTCTTTTGTATCTGTAAGATAACGGATAAGTTCATACAAAATGTACATTTAGTGTCAGTGGTTCCAAAGATCAAAACTTCGTCTACAATCACGGAATTGGAAGAGCGACGACATGTCGAAAACCAATCCACGCGATAGAGGACGAAGAACCGATCACTCGGAGCCAAAAACAGCACAAAATTAAGTCTAACCGCGGAGATACGCCTAACCTTAATCGAGAATTTTTCCGACCCTAATGGTCCAAATATAAACCTATCGCAAGTGTTCCTCTTGAAGTGTCAGCATTCTTGATTATTTGGTGTCCTTTCTCCAAATCACGGTGTCCTTTCATTTTCTTGTTTTTTCATCAGACTCCTTTGATGGCCCATGTCTTTTGTGTGTGTAAGAGAAGGGATTAGTTCATACAAAGTATACACTTAGCGTCAGTGGTTCCAAAGATCAAAACTTCGTCTACAATCACGGAATTGGCAGAGCGACGACATGTCGAAAACCAATCTACGCGATATAGGACGAAGAACCGATCAATCGGAGCCAAAAACAACACAAAATTAATTCTAACCGCGGAAATACGCCTAACCTTAATCGATATCCATTCCGACCCTAACGGTCCAAATTTAAACCTATTACTAGTGTTCCTCTTGAAGAATCAGCATTCTTTAATATTTGGTGTCCATTCTCCAAATCACGGTGTACTTTCATTTTCTTCTTTCTTCATCATACGCCTTAGATGGCCCATGTATTATTATCTGTAAGAGAACGGATTAGTTCATACAAAATATACACATAGCGTCAGTGGTTCCAAGGATCAAAACTTCGTCCACAATCACGGAATTGGCAGTGCGACGACATGTCGAAAACCAACCCACGCAAAAGAGGACGAAGAACCGATCACTCGGAGCCAAAAACACCACAAAATTAATTCTAACCGCGGAAATACGCCTAACCTTAATGGATATCCATTCCGACCCTAATGGTCCAAATCGAAAGCTATCACTAGTGTTCATCTTGAAGTGTCGGCATTTTTGATTATTTGGGGTCCATTCTCCAAATCACGGTGTCCTTTCATTTTCTTCTTTCTTCATCGGACGTCTAACATGGTCCATGTCTTTTGTATCTGTAAGAGAACGGATTAGTTCATACAAAATATACACTTAGTGTCAGTGGTTCCAAAGATCAAAATTTCGTCTACAATCACGGAATTGGCAGAGCGACGACATGTCGAAAACCAATCTACGCGATAGAGGACGAAGAACCGATCACTCGGAGCCAAAAACACCACAAAATTAATTCTAACCGCGGAAATACGCCTAACCTTAATCGATATCCATTCCGACCCTAATGGTCCAAATCTAAACCTATCACTAGTGTTCTTCTTGAAGTGTCAGCATTCTTGATTATTTGGTGTCCATTCTCCAAATCACGGTGTCCTTTCATTTTCTTCTTTCTTCATCAGACGCCTCAGATGGCCCATGTCTTTTGTATCTGTAAGAGAATGGATTAGTTCATACAAAATACTACCTTGATCAAAAAGTTCCCGGAATAACCACCATGTGGCGCTCCCATCGTTCCGATTTGAGTTCTGTTTTTTTTGTTAAAATGGTACATCTGTTGTTGATATTCCCTTTAAATCTTAGTGTCATATCTTGACATTTGCAAAAGTTACGTAGCCAAGAGTACATCTATCTCTGTGTGTGTTGGCGATTTTTTACAATTGCAGAAATGGATTTAAATTTGCAACAACGAACTTGTATTAAATTATGCGTAAAAAACGGATTTAGTGGCGCACGGACGTTGGAAATGTTGGAAAAGTGTTTCGGCAACGATTCTCTAAAAAAAACGGTCGTTTACCAGTGGCACGAGCGGTTCAGAAGTGGTCGTGAGTCAATCGAAGATGATGAACGCAGTGGCAGACCATCGACATCGAAAGTCGGTGAAAAAATTGATAAAGTAAAAGAAATGTTAGACAATAACCGCAAATTAACCATCAGAGAAATAGCGGAGGACTTGAACATTGCCTATGGATCCGCCCAAGACATTGTGGTTAATGATTTGGGTTTCCGTCGTGTAGCAGCAAAAGACCTCAATTTCATGCAAAAAAGAGACCGTGTTGACGTCGCAAAAGACATGATTTGCGAGGCTGAATCCGATCCCACATTCATCAAAAGGATCATTACTGGAGACGAGACGTGGGTTTATGAGTACGACACGCAATCCAGACATCAGGCAAGTGAATGGCGTTCACCAAATGAGCCGAGACCAAAAAAACCACGTCGTTTTCAGTCAAAAAAGAAGGCAATGCTGACGGTTTTCATGGATGGCAACGGTGTAGTGCATCATGAATTTTTGCCAGAAGGCCAGACAGTAAACAAAGAGTATTATTTGGGCGTTATGAGACGTTTGCGTGAAGCAATTCGCCGAAAGAGACCAGAAATGTGGGCAGAAAACTCGTGGATTTTGCACCATGATAACGCACCGTCGCACAGTGCTATCATTATTCGTAATTTTTTGACGAAAAATGCAACAAATACCATCCAACAGCCACCGAATTCACCTGATTTGGCTCCCTGTGACTTCTTTCTGTTCAATCGAGTTAAAAAAACCATTACGGGGAACGCGTTTTAGCAGCCGAGAGGAAGTAATGGAAAAATCGCAGGAAGCACTGATGGACATACCGAAAACCGAATATAAAAAATGTTTCGAGGATTGGATCAAGCGCTGGCATAAGTGTGTTGCAGTCGATGGGGATTACTTTGAAGGGGACAATATAGATTTAAATGAATAAACTTGTATTTTTAATTTTCTGAATAAATTCCGGGAAATTTTTGATCAAGGTAGTATACACTTAGTGTCAGTTGTTCCAAAGATCAAAACTTCGTCTACAATCACGGAATTGGCAGAGCGACGACATGTCGAAAACCAATCCACGCGATAGAGGACGAAGAACCGATCACTCGGAGCCAAAAACACCACAAACTTAATTCTAACCGCGGAAATACGCCTAACCTTAATCGATATCCGTTCCGACCCCAATGGTCCAAATCTAAACCTATCGCAAGTGTTCCACTTGAAGTGTCAGCATTCTTGATTATTTGGTGTCCATTCTCCAAATCACGGTGTCCTTTCATTTTCTTCTATCTTCATCAGACGCCTAAGATTGTCCATGTCTTTTGTATCTGTAAGATAACGGATAAGTTCATACAAAATGTACATTTAGTGTCAGTGGTTCCAAAGATCAAAACTTCGTCTACAATCACGGAATTGGAAGAGCGACGACATGTCGAAAACCAATCCACGCGATAGAGGACGAAGAACCGATCACTCGGAGCCAAAAACAGCACAAAATTAAGTCTAACCGCGGAGATACGCCTAACCTTAATCGAGAATTTTTCCGACCCTAATGGTCCAAATATAAACCTATCGCAAGTGTTCCTCTTGAAGTGTCAGCATTCTTGATTATTTGGTGTCCTTTCTCCAAATCACGGTGTCCTTTCATTTTCTTGTTTTTTCATCAGACTCCTTTGATGGCCCATGTCTTTTGTGTGTGTAAGAGAAGGGATTAGTTCATACAAAGTATACACTTAGCGTCAGTGGTTCCAAAGATCAAAACTTCGTCTACAATCACGGAATTGGCAGAGCGACGACATGTCGAAAACCAATCTACGCGATATAGGACGAAGAACCGATCAATCGGAGCCAAAAACAACACAAAATTAATTCTAACCGCGGAAATACGCCTAACCTTAATCGATATCCATTCCGACCCTAACGGTCCAAATCTAAACCTATTACTAGTGTTCCTCTTGAAGTGTCAGCATTCTTTATTATTTGGTGTCCATTCTCCAAATCACGGTGTACTTTCATTTTCTTCTTTCTTCATCATACGCCTTAGATGGCCCATGTCTTATTATCTGTAAGAGAACGGATTAGTTCATACAAAATATACACATAGCGTCAGTGGTTCCAAGGATCAAAACTTCGTCCACAATCACGGAATTGGCAGTGCGACGACATGTCGAAAACCAACCCACGCAATAGAGGACGAAGAACCGATCACTCGGAGCCAAAAACACCACAAAATTAATTCTAACCGCGGAAATACGCCTAACCTTAATGGATATCCATTCCGACCCTAATGGTCCAAATCGAAAGCTATCACTAGTGTTCATCTTGAAGTGTCGGCATTTTTGATTATTTGGTGTCCATTCTCCAAATCACGGTGTCCTTTCATTTTCTTCTTTCTTCATCGGACGTCTAACATGGTCCATGTCTTTTGTATCTGTAAGAGAACGGATTAGTTCATACTAAATGTACACTTAGTGTCAGTGGTTCCAAAGATCAAAATTTCGTCTACAATCACGGAATTGGCAGAGCGACGACATGTCGAAAACCAATCCACGCGATAGAGGACGAAGAACCGATCACTCGGAGCCAAAAACACCACAAAATTAATTCTAACTGCGGAAATACGCCTAACCTTAATCGATATCCATTCCGACCCTAATGGTCCAAATCTAAACCTATTACTAGTGTTCCTCTTGAAGTGTCAGCATTCTAGATATTTTGGTGTCCATTCTCCAAATCACGGTGTCCTTTCATTTTCTTCTTTCTTCATCATACGCCTTAGATGGCCCATGTCTTATTATCTGTAAGAGAACGGATTAGTTCATACAAAATATACACATAGCGTCAGTGGTTCCAAGGATCAAAACTTCGTCCACAATCACGGAATTGGCAGTGCGACGACATGTCGAAA
The DNA here is from genome assembly GCF_022747635.1 of Hetaerina americana. Classification (NCBI taxonomy): domain Eukaryota; kingdom Metazoa; phylum Arthropoda; class Insecta; order Odonata; family Calopterygidae; genus Hetaerina; species Hetaerina americana. The sequence continues at coordinate 48,907 of NW_027286956.1, read as the reverse complement.
ACCAACCCACGCAATAGAGGACGAAGAACCGATCACTCGGAGCCAAAAACACCACAAAATTAATTCTAACCGCGGAAATACGCCTAACCTTAATCGATATCCATTCCGACCCTAATGGTCCAAATCTAAACCTATCACTAGTGTTCTTCTTGAAGTGTCAGCATACTTGATTATTTGGTGTCCATTCTCCAAATCACGGTGTCCTTTCATTTTCTTCTTTCTTCATCAGACGCCTTAGATGGCCCATGTCTTTTGTATCTGTAAGAGAACGGATTAGTTCATACTAAATGTACACTTAGTGTCAGTGGTTCCAAAGATCAAAATTTCGTCTACAATCACGGAATTGGCAGAGCGACGACATGTCGAAAACCAATCTACGCGATAGAGGACGAAGAACCGATCACTCGGAGCCAAAAACACCACAAAATTAATTCTAACCGCGGAAATACGCCTAACCTTAATCGATATCCATTCCGACCCTAATGGTCCAAATCTAAACCTATCACTAGTGTTCTTCTTGAAGTGTCAGCATTCTTGATTATTTGGTGTCCATTCTCCAAATCACGGTGTCCTTTCATTTTCTTCTTTCTTCATCAGACGCCTCAGATGGCCCATGTCTTTTGTATCTGTAAGAGAATGGATTAGTTCATACAAAATACTACCTTGATCAAAAAGTTCCCGGAATAACCACCATGTGGCGCTCCCATCGTTCCGATTTGAGTTCTGTTTTTTTTGTTAAATTGGTACATCTGTTGTTGATATTCCCTTTAAATCTTAGTGTCATATCTTGACATTTGCAAAAGTTACGTAGCCAAGAGTACATCTATCTCTGTGTGTGTTGGCGATTTTTTACAATTGCAGAAATGGATTTAAATTTGCAACAACGAACTTGTATTAAATTATGCGTAAAAAACGGATTTAGTGGCGCACGGACGTTGGAAATGTTGGAAAAGTGTTTCGGCAACGATTCTCTAAAAAAAACGGTCGTTTACCAGTGGCACGAGCGGTTCAGAAGTGGTCGTGAGTCAATCGAAGATGATGAACGCAGTGGCAGACCATCGACATCGAAAGTCGGTGAAAAAATTGATAAAGTAAAAGAAATGTTGGTCAATAACCGCAAATTAACCATCAGAGAAATAGCGGAGGACTTGAACATTGCCTATGGATCCGCCCAAGACATTGTGGTTAATGATTTGGGTTTCCGTCGTGTAGCAGCAAAAGACCTCAATTTCATGCAAAAAAGAGACCGTGTTGACGTCGCAAAAGACATGATTTGCGAGGCTGAATCCGATCCCACATTCATCAAAAGGATCATTACTGGAGACGAGACGTGGGTTTATGAGTACGACACGCAATCCAGACATCAGGCAAGTGAATGGCGTTCACCAAATGAGCCGAGACCAAAAAAACCACGTCGTTTTCAGTCAAAAAAGAAGGCAATGCTGACGGTTTTCATGGATGGCAACGGTGTAGTGCATCATGAATTTTTGCCAGAAGGCCAGACAGTAAACAAAGAGTATTATTTGGGCGTTATGAGACGTTTGCGTGAAGCAATTCGCCGAAAGAGACCAGAAATGTGGGCAGAAAACTCGTGGATTTTGCACCATGATAACGCACCGTCGCACAGTGCTATCATTATTCGTAATTTTTTGACGAAAAATGCAACAAATACCATCCAACAGCCACCGAATTCACCTGATTTGGCTCCCTGTGACTTCTTTCTGTTCAATCGAGTTAAAAAAACCATTACGGGGAACGCGTTTTAGCAGCCGAGAGGAAGTAATGGAAAAATCGCAGGAAGCACTGATGGACATACCGAAAACCGAATATAAAAAATGTTTCGAGGATTGGATCAAGCGCTGGCATAAGTGTGTTGCAGTCGATGGGGATTACTTTGAAGGGGACAATATAGATTTAAATGAATAAACTTGTATTTTTAATTTTCTGAATAAATTCCGGGAAATTTTTGATCAAGGTAGTATACACTTAGTGTCAGTTGTTCCAAAGATCAAAACTTCGTCTACAATCACGGAATTGGCAGAGCGACGACATGTCGAAAACCAATCCACGCGATAGAGGACGAAGAACCGATCACTCGGAGCCAAAAACACCACAAACTTAATTCTAACCGCGGAAATACGCCTAACCTTAATCGATATCCGTTCCGACCCCAATGGTCCAAATCTAAACCTATCGCAAGTGTTCCACTTGAAGTGTCAGCATTCTTGATTATTTGGTGTCCATTCTCCAAATCACGGTGTCCTTTCATTTTCTTCTATCTTCATCAGACGCCTAAGATTGTCCATGTCTTTTGTATCTGTAAGATAACGGATAAGTTCATACAAAATGTACATTTAGTGTCAGTGGTTCCAAAGATCAAAACTTCGTCTACAATCACGGAATTGGAAGAGCGACGACATGTCGAAAACCAATCCACGCGATAGAGGACGAAGAACCGATCACTCGGAGCCAAAAACAGCACAAAATTAAGTCTAACCGCGGAGATACGCCTAACCTTAATCGAGAATTTTTCCGACCCTAATGGTCCAAATATAAACCTATCGCAAGTGTTCCTCTTGAAGTGTCAGCATTCTTGATTATTTGGTGTCCTTTCTCCAAATCACGGTGTCCTTTCATTTTCTTGTTTTTTCATCAGACTCCTTTGATGGCCCATGTCTTTTGTGTGTGTAAGAGAAGGGATTAGTTCATACAAAGTATACACTTAGCGTCAGTGGTTCCAAAGATCAAAACTTCGTCTACAATCACGGAATTGGCAGAGCGACGACATGTCGAAAACCAATCTACGCGATATAGGACGAAGAACCGATCAATCGGAGCCAAAAACAACACAAAATTAATTCTAACCGCGGAAATACGCCTAACCTTAATCGATATCCATTCCGACCCTAACGGTCCAAATCTAAACCTATTACTAGTGTTCCTCTTGAAGTGTCAGCATTCTCTATTATTTGGTGTCCATTCTCCAAATCACGGTGTACTTTCATTTTCTTCTTTCTTCATCATACGCCTTAGATGGCCCATGTCTTATTATCTGTAAGAGAACGGATTAGTTCATACAAAATATACACATAGCGTCAGTGGTTCCAAGGATCAAAACTTCGTCCACAATCACGGAATTGGCAGTGCGACGACATGTCGAAAACCAACCCACGCAATAGAGGACGAAGAACCGATCACTCGGAGCCAAAAACACCACAAAATTAATTCTAACCGCGGAAATACGCCTAACCTTAATGGATATCCATTCCGACCCTAATGGTCCAAATCGAAAGCTATCACTAGTGTTCATCTTGAAGTGTCGGCATTTTTGATTATTTGGTGTCCATTCTCCAAATCACGGTGTCCTTTCATTTTCTTCTTTCTTCATCGGACGTCTAACATGGTCCATGTCTTTTGTATCTGTAAGAGAACGGATTAGTTCATACTAAATGTACACTTAGTGTCAGTGGTTCCAAAGATCAAAATTTCGTCTACAATCACGGAATTGGCAGAGCGACGACATGTCGAAAACCAATCCACGCGATAGAGGACGAAGAACCGATCACTCGGAGCCAAAAACACCACAAAATTAATTCTAACTGCGGAAATACGCCTAACCTTAATCGATATCCATTCCGACCCTAATGGTCCAAATCTAAACCTATTACTAGTGTTCCTCTTGAAGTGTCAGCATTCTAGATATTTTGGTGTCCATTCTCCAAATCACGGTGTCCTTTCATTTTCTTCTTTCTTCATCATACGCCTTAGATGGCCCATGTCTTATTATCTGTAAGAGAACGGATTAGTTCATACAAAATATACACATAGCGTCAGTGGTTCCAAGGATCAAAACTTCGTCCACAATCACGGAATTGGCAGTGCGACGACATGTCGAAAACCAACCCACGCAATAGAGGACGAAGAACCGATCACTCGGAGCCAAAAACACCACAAAATTAATTCTAACCGCGGAAATACGCCTAACCTTAATCGATATCCATTCCGACCCTAATGGTCCAAATCTAAACCTATCACTAGTGTTCTTCTTGAAGTGTCAGCATACTTGATTATTTGGTGTCCATTCTCCAAATCACGGTGTCCTTTCATTTTCTTCTTTCTTCATCAGACGCCTTAGATGGCCCATGTCTTTTGTATCTGTAAGAGAACGGATTAGTTCATACTAAATGTACACTTAGTGTCAGTGGTTCCAAAGATCAAAATTTCACCTACAATCACGGAATTGGCAGAGCGACGACATGTCGAAAACCAATCTACGCGATAGAGGACGAAGAACCGATCACTCGGAGCCAAAAACACCACAAAATTAATTCTAACCGCGGAAATACGCCTAACCTTAATCGATATCCATTCCGACCCTAATGGTCCAAATCTAAACCTATCACTAGTGTTCTTCTTGAAGTGTCAGCATTCTTGATTATTTGGTGTCCATTCTCCAAATCACGGTGTCCTTTCATTTTCTTCTTTCTTCATCAGACGCCTCAGATGGCCCATGTCTTTTGTATCTGTAAGAGAATGGATTAGTTCATACAAAATATACACTTAGTGTCAGTGGTTCCAAAGATCAAAATTTCGTCTACAATCACGGAATTGGCAGAGCGACGACATGTCGAAAACCAATCCACGCGATAGAGGACGAAGAACCGATCACTCGGAGCCAAAAACACCACAAAATTAATTCTAACCGCGGAAATACGCCTAACCTTAATCGATATCCATTCCGACCCTAATGGTCCAAATCTAAACCTATTACTAGTGTTCCTCTTGAAGTGTCAGCATTCTTTATTATTTGGTGTCCATTCTCCAAATCACGGTGTCCTTTCATTTTCTTCTTTCTTCATCAGACGCCTTAGATGGCCCATGTCTTTTGTATCTGTAAGAGAACGGATTAGTTCATACTAAATGTACACTTAGTGTCAGTGGTTCCAAAGATCAAAATTTCGTCTACAATCACGGAATTGGCAGAGCGACGACATGTCGAAAACCAATCTACGCGATAGAGGACGAAGAACCGATCACTCGGAGCCAAAAACACCACAAAATTAATTCTAACCGCGGAAATACGCCTAACCTTAATCGATATCCATTCCGACCCTAATGGTCCAAATCTAGACATATCACTAGTGTTTTTCTTGAAGTGTCAGCATTCTTGATTATTTGGTGTCCATTCTCCAAATCACGGTGTACTTTCATTTTCTTCTTTCTTCATCAGACGCCTTAGATGGCACATGTCTTATTATCTGTAAGAGAACGGATTAGTTCATACAAAATATACACATAGCGTTAGTGGTTCCAAAGATCAAAACTTCGTCCACAATCACGGAATTGGCAGTGCGACGACATTTCGAAAACCAACCCACGCAATAGAGGACGAAGAACCGATCACTCGGAGCCAAAAACACCACAAAATTAATTCTAAACGCGGAAATACGCCTAACCTTAATGGATATCCATTCCGACCCTAATGGTCCAAATCGAAAGCTATCACTAGTGTTCATCTTGAAGTGTCGGCATTCTTTATTATTTGGTGTCCATTCTCCAAATCACGGTGTCCTTTCATTTTCTTCTTTCTTCATCGGACGTCTAACATGGTCCATGTCTTTTGTATCTGTAAGAGAACGGATTAGTTCATACAAAATATACACTTAGTGTCAGTGGTTCCAAAGATCAAAATTTCGTCTACAATCACGGAATTGGCAGAGCGACGACATGTCGAAAACCAATCCACGCGATAGAGGACGAAGAACCGATCACTCGGGGCCAAAAACACCACAAAATTAATTCTAACTGCGGAAATACGCCTAACCTTAATCGATATCCATTCCGACCCTAATGGTCCAAATCTAAACCTATTACTAGTGTTCCTCTTGAAGTGTCAGCATTCTAGATATTTTGGTGTCCATTCTCCAAATCACGGTGTCCTTTCATTTTCTTCTTTCTTCATCAGACGCCTTAGATGGCCCATGTCTTTTGTATCTGTAAGAGAACGGATTAGTTCATACAAAATATACACTTAGTGTCAGTTGTTCCAAAGATCAAAACTTCGTCTACAATCACGGAATTGGCAGAGCGACGACATGTCGAAAACCAATCCACGCGATAGAGGACGAAGAACCGATCACTCGGAGCCAAAAACACCACAAACTTAATTCTAACCGCGGAAATACGCCTAACCTTAATCGATATCCGTTCCGACCCCAATGGTCCAAATCTAAACCTATCGCAAGTGTTCCTCTTGAAGTGTCAGCATTCTTGATTATTTGGTGTCCATTCTCCAAATCACGGTGTCCTTTCATTTTCTTCTATCTTCATCAGACGCCTAAGATTGTCCATGTCTTTTGTATCTGTAAGATAACGGATAAGTTCATACAAAATGTACATTTAGTGTCAGTGGTTCCAAAGATCAAAACTTCGTCTACAATCATGGAATTGGAAGAGCGACGACATGTCGAAAACCAATCTACGCGATAGAGGACGAAGAACCGATAACTCGGAGCCAAAAACACCACAAAATTAATTCTAACCGCGGAAATACGCCTAACCTTAATCGATATCCGTTCCGACCCCAATGGTCCAAATCTAAACCTATCGCAAGTGTTCCTCTTGAAGTGTCAGCATTCTTGATTATTTGGTGTCCATTCTCCAAATCACGGTGTCCTTTCATTTTCTTCTATCTTCATCAGACGCCTAAGATTGTCCATGTCTTTTGTATCTGTAAGATAACGGATAAGTTCATACAAAATGTACATTTAGTGTCAGTGGTTCCAAAGATCAAAACTTCGTCTACAATCACGGAATTGGAAGAGCGACGACATGTCGAAAACCAATCCACGCGATAGAGGACGAAGAACCGATCACTCGGAGCCAAAAACAGCACAAAATTAAGTCTAACCGCGGAGATACGCCTAACCTTAATCGAGAATTTTTCCGACCCTAATGGTCCAAATATAAACCTATCGCAAAAGTTCCTCTTGAAGTGTCAGCATTCTTGATTATTTGGTGTCCTTTCTCCAAATCACAGTGTTCTTTCATTTTCTTGTTTTTTCATCAGACTCCTTTGATGGCCCATGTCTTTTGTGTGTGTAAGAGAAGGGATTAGTTCATACAAAGTATACACTAAGCGTCAGTGGTTCCAAAGATCAAAACTTCGTCTACAATCACGGAATTGGCAGAGCGACGACATGTCGAAAACCAATCTACGCGATATAGGACGAAGAAACGATCAATCGCAGCCAAAAACAACACAAAATTAATTCTAACTGCGGAAATACGCCTAACCTTAATCGATATCCATTCCGACCCTAACGGTCCAAATCTAAACCTATTACTAGTGTTCCTCTTGAAGTGTCAGCATTCTTTATTATTTGGTGTCCATTCTCCAAATCACGGTGTACTTTCATTTTCTTCTTTCTTCATCATACGCCTTAGATGGCCCATGTCTTATTATCTGTAAGAGAACGGATTAGTTCATACAAAATATACACATAGCGTCAGTGGTTCCAAGGATCAAAACTTCGTCCACAATCACGGAATTGGCAGTGCGACGACATGTCGAAAACCAACCCACGCAATAGAGGACGAAGAACCGATCACTCGGAGCCAAAAACACCACAAAATTAATTCTAACCGCGGAAATACGCCTAACCTTAATGGATATCCATTCCGACCCTAATGGTCCAAATCGAAAGCTATCACTAGTGTTCATCTTGAAGTGTCGGCATTTTTGATTATTTGGTGTCCATTCTCCAAATCACGGTGTCCTTTCATTTTCTTCTTTCTTCATCGGACGTCTAACATGGTCCATGTCTTTTGTATCTGTAAGAGAACGGATTAGTTCATACAAAATATACACTTAGTGTCAGTGGTTCCAAAGATCAAAATTTCGTCTACAATCACGGAATTGGCAGAGCGACGACATGTCGAAAACCAATCTACGCGATAGAGGACGAAGAACCGATCACTCGGAGCCAAAAACACCACAAAATTAATTCTAACCGCGGAAATACGCCTAACCTTAATCGATATCCATTCCGACCCTAATGGTCCAAATCTAAACCTATCACTAGTGTTCTTCTTGAAGTGTCAGCATACTTGATTATTTGGTGTCCATTCTCCAAATCACGGTGTCCTTTCATTTTCTTCTTTCTTCATCAGACGCCTTAGATGGCCCATGTCTTTTGTATCTGTAAGAGAACGGATTAGTTCATACTAAATGTACACTTAGTCTCAGTGGTTCCAAAGATCAAAATTTCGTCTACAATCACGGAATTGGCAGTGCGACGACATGTCGAAAACCAATCTACGCGATAGAGGACGAAGATCCGATCACTCGGAGCCAAAAACAACACAAAATTAATTCTAACCGCGGAAATACGCCTAACCTTAATCGATATCCATTCCGACCCTAATGGTCCAAATCTAAACCTATCACTAGTGTTCTTCTTGAAGTGTCAGCATTCTTGATTATTTGGTGTCCATTCTCCAAATCACGGTGTCCTTTCATTTTCTTCTTTCTTCATCAGACGCCTCAGATGGCCCATGTCTTTTGTATCTGTAAGAGAATGGATTAGTTCATACAAAATATACACTTAGTGTCAGTGGTTCCAAAGATCAAAATTTCGTCTACAATCACGGAATTGGCAGAGCGACGACATGTCGAAAACCAATCCACGCGATAGAGGACGAAGAACCGATCACTCGGAGCCAAAAACACCACAAAATTAATTCTAACCGCGGAAATTCGCCTAACCTTAATCGATATCCATTCCGACCCTAATGGTCCAAATCTAAACCTATTACTAGTGTTCCTCTTGAAGTGTCAGCATTCTTTATTATTTGGTGTCCATTCTCCAAATCACGGTGTCCTTTCATTTTCTTCTTTCTTCATCAGACGCCTTAGATGGCCCATGTCTTTTGTATCTGTAAGAGAACGGATTAGTTCATACTAAATGTACACTTAGTGTCAGTGGTTCCAAAGATCAAAATTTCGTCTACAATCACGGAATTGGCAGAGCGACGACATGTCGAAAACCAATCTACGCGATAGAGGACGAAGAACCGATCACTCGGAGCCAAAAACACCACAAAATTAATTCTAACCGCGGAAATACGCCTAACCTTAATCGATATCCATTCCGACCCTAATGGTCCAAATCTAAACCTATCACTAGTGTTTTTCTTGAAGTGTCAGCATTCTTGATTATTTTGTGTCCATTCTCCAAATCACGGTGTCCTTTCATTTTCTTCTTTCTTCATCGGACGTCTAACATGGTCCATGTCTTTTGTATCTGTAAGAGAACGGATTAGTTCATACAAAATATACACTTAGTGTCAGTGGTTCCAAAGATCAAAATTTCGTCTACAATCACGGAATTGGCAGAGCGACGACATGTCGAAAACCAATCCACGCGATAGAGGACGAAGAACCGATCACTCGGAGCCAAAAAAACCACAAAATTAATTCTAACTGCGGTAATACGCCTAACCTTAATCGATATCCATTCCGACCCTAATGGTCCAAATCTAAACCTATTACTAGTGTTCCTCTTGAAGTGTCAGCATTCTAGATATTTTGGTGTCCATTCTCCAAATCACGGTGTCCTTTCATTTTCTTCTTTCTTCATCATACGCCTTAGATGGCCCATGTCTTATTATCTGTAAGAGAACGGATTAGTTCATACAAAATATACACATAGCGTCAGTGGTTCCAAGGATCAAAACTTCGTCCACAATCACGGAATTGGCAGTGCGACGACATGTCGAAAACCAACCCACGCAATAGAGGACGAAGAACCGATCACTCGGAGCCAAAAACACCACAAAATTAATTCTAACCGCGGAAATACGCCTAACCTTAAAGGATATCCATTCCGACCCTAATGGTCCAAATCGAAAGCTTTCACTAGTGTTCATCTTGAAGTGTCGGCATTTTTGATTATTTGGTGTCCATTCTCCAAATCACGGTGTCCTTTCATTTTCTTCTTTCTTCATCAGACGCCTTAGATGGCCCATGTCTTTTGTATCTGTAAGAGAACGGATTAGTTCATACAAAATATACACTAAGTGTCAGTTGTTCCAAAGATCAAAACTTCGTCTACAATCACGGAATTGGCAGAGCGACGACATGTCGAAAACCAATCCACGCGATAGAGGACGAAGAACCGATCACTCGGAGCCAAAAACACCACAAACTTAATTCAAACCGCGGAAATACGCCTAACCTTAATCGATATCCGTTCCGACCCCAATGGTCCAAATCTAAACCTATCGCAAGTGTTCCTCTTGAAGTGTCAGCATTCTTGATTATTTGGTGTCCATTCTCCAAATCACGGTGTCCTTTCATTTTCTTCTATCTTCATCAGACGCCTAAGATTGTCCATGTCTTTTGTATCTGTAAGATAACGGATAAGTTCATACAAAATGTACATTTAGTGTCAGTGGTTCCAAAGATCAAAACTTCGTCTACAATCACGGAATTGGAAGACCGACGACATGTCGAAAACCAATCTACGCGATAGAGGACGAAGAACCGATAACTCGGAGCCAGAAACACCACAAAATTAATTCTAACCGCGGAAATACGCCTAACCTTAATCGATATCCGTTCCGACCCCAATGGTCCAAATCTAAACCTATCGCAAGTGTTCCTCTTGAAGTGTCAGCATTCTTGATTATTTGGTGTCCTTTCTCCAAATCACGGTGTCCTTTCATTTTCTTCTATCTTCATCAGACGCCTAAGATTGTCCATGTCTTTTGTATCTGTAAGATAACAGATAAGTTCATACAAAATGTACATTTAGTGTCAGTGGTTCCAAAGATCAAAACTTCGTCTACAATCACGGAATTGGAAGAGCGACGACATGTCGAAAACCAATCCACGCGATAGAGGACGAAGAACCGATCACTCGGAGCCAAAAACAGCACAAAATTAAGTCTAACCGCGGAGATACGCCTAACCTTAATCGAGAATTTTTCCGACCCTAATGGTCCAAATATAAACTTATCGCAAGTGTTCCTCTTGAAGTGTCAGCATTCTTGATTATTTGGTGTCCTTTCTCCAAATCACGGTGTCCTTTCATTTTCTTGTTTTTTCATCAGACTCCTTTGATGGCCCATGTCTTTTGTGTGTGTAAGAGAAGGGATTAGTTCATACAAAGTATACACTTAGCGTCAGTGGTTCCAAAGATCAAAACTTCGTCTACAATCACGGAATTGGCAGAGCGACGACATGTCGAAAACCAATCTACGCGATATAGGACGAAGAACCGATCAATCGGAGCAAAAAAAACAACACAAAATTAATTCTAACCGCGGAAATACGCCTAACCTTAATCGATATCCATTCCGACCCTAACGGTCCAAATCTAAACCTATTACTAGTGTTCCTCTTGAAGTGTCAGCATTCTTTATTATTTGGTGTCCATTCTCCAAATCACGGTGTACTTTCATTTTCTTCTTTCTTCATCATACGCCTTAGATGGCCCATGTCTTATTATCTGTAAGAGAACGGATTAGTTCATACAAAATATACACATAGCGTCAGTGGTTCCAAGGATCAAAACTTCGTCCACAATCACGGAATTGGCAGTGCGACGACATGTCGAAAACCAACCCACGCAATAGAGAACGAAGAACCGATCACTCGGAGCCAAAAACACCACAAAATTAATTCTAACCGCGGAAATACGCCTAACCTTAATGGATATCCATTCCGACCCTAATGGTCCAAATCGAAAGCTATCACTAGTGTTCATCTTGAAGTGTCGGCATTTTTGATTATTTGGTGTCCATTCTCCAAATCACGGTGTCCTTTCATTTTCTTCTTTCTTCATCGGACGTCTAACATGGTCCATGTCTTTTGTATCTGTAAGAGAACGGATTAGTTCATACAAAATATACACTTAGTGTCAGTGGTTCCAAAGATCAAAATTTCGTCTACAATCACGGAATTGGCAGAGCGACGACATGTCGAAAACCAATCTACGCGATAGAGGACGAAGAACCGATCACTCGGAGCCAAAAACACCACAAAATTAATTCTAACCGCGGAAATACGCCTAACCTTAATCGATATCCATTCCGACCCTAATGGTCCAAATCTAAACCTATCACTAGTGTTCTTCTTGAAGTGTCAGCATTCTTGATTATTTGGTGTCCATTCTCCAAATCACGGTGTCCTTTCATTTTCTTCTTTCTTCATCAGACGCCTCAAATGGCCCATGTCTTTTGTATCTGTAAGAGAATGGATTAGTTCATACAAAATATACACTAAGTGTCAGTTGTTCCAAAGATCAAAACTTCGTCTACAATCACGGAATTGGCAGAGCGACGACATGTCGAAAACCAATCCACGCGATAGAGGATGAAGAACCGATCACTCGGAGCCAAAAACACCACAAACTTAATTCTAACCGCGGAAATACGCCTAACCTTAATCGATATCCGTTCCGACCCCAATGGTCCAAATCTAAACCTATCGCAAGTGTTCCTCTTGAAGTGTCAGCATTCTTGATTATTTGGTGTCCATTCTCCAAATCACGGTGTCCTTTCATTTTCTTCTATCTTCATCAGACGCCTAAGATTGTCCATGTCTTTTGTATCTGTAAGATAACGGATAAGTTCATACAAAATGTACATTTAGTGTCAGTGGTTCCAAAGATCAAAACTTCGTCTACAATCACGGAATTGGAAGACCGACGACATGTCGAAAACCAATCTACGCGATAGAGGACGAAGAACCGATAACTCGGAGCCAAAAACACCACAAAATTAATTCTAACCGCGGAAATACGCCTAACCTTAATCGATATCCGTTCCGACCCCAATGGTCCAAATCTAAACCTATCGCAAGTGTTCCTCTTGAAGTGTCAGCATTCTTGATTATTTGGTGTCCATTCTCCAAATCACGGTGTCCTTTCATTTTCTTCTATCTTCATCAGACGCCTAAGATTGTCCATGTCTTTTGTATCTGTAAGATAACGGATAAGTTCATACAAAATGTACATTTAGTGTCAGTGGTTCCAAAGATCAAAACTTCGTCTACAATCACGGAATTGGAAGAGCGACGACATGTCGAAAACCAATCCACGCGATAGAGGACGAAGAACCGATCACTCGGAGCCAAAAACAGCACAAAATTAAGTCTAACCGCGGAGATACGCCTAACCTTAATCGAGAATTTTTCCGACCCTAATGGTCCAAATATAAACTTATCGCAAGTGTTCCTCTTGAAGTGTCAGCATTCTTGATTATTTGGTGTCCTTTCTCCAAATCACGGTGTCCTTTCATTTTCTTGTTTTTTCATCAGACTCCTTTGATGGCCCATGTCTTTTGTGTGTGTAAGAGAAGGGATTAGTTCATACAAAGTATACACTTAGCGTCAGTGGTTCCAAAGATCAAAACTTCGTCTACAATCACGGAATTGGCAGAGCGACGACATGTCGAAAACCAATCTACGCGATATAGGACGAAGAACCGATCAATCGGAGCCAAAAACAACACAAAATTAATTCTAACTGCGGAAATACGCCTAACCTTAATCGATATCCATTCCGACCCTAACGGTCCAAATCTAAACCTATTACTAGTGTTCCTCTTGAAGTGTCAGCATTCTTTATTATTTGGTGTCCATTCTCCAAATCACGGTGTACTTTCATTTTCTTCTTTCTTCATCATACGCCTTAGATGGCCCATGTCTTATTATCTGTAAGAGAACGGATTAGTTCATACTAAATGTACACTTAGTGTCAGTGGTTCCAAAGATCAAAATTTCGTCTACAATCACGGAATTGGCAGAGCGACGACATGTCGAAAACCAATCTACGCGATAGAGGACGAAGAACCGATCACTCGGAGCCAAAAACACCACAAAATTAATTCAAACCGCGGAAATACGCCTAACCTTAATCGATATCCATTCCGACCCTAATGGTCCAAATCTAAACCTATCACTAGTGTTTTTCTTGAAGTGTCAGCATTCTTGATTATTTTGTGTCCATTCTCCAAATCACGGTGTCCTTTCATTTTCTTCTTTCTTCATCGGACGTCTAACATGGTCCATGTCTTTTGTATCTGTAAGAGAACGGATTAGTTCATACAAAATATACACTTAGTGTCAGTGGTTCCAAAGATCAAAATTTCGTCTACAATCACGGAATTGGCAGAGCGACGACATGTCGAAAACCAATCCACGCGATAGAGGACGAAGAACCGATCACTCGGAGCCAAAAAAACCACAAAATTAATTCTAACTGCGGTAATACGCCTAACCTTAATCGATATCCATTCCGACCCTAATGGTCCAAATCTAAACCTATTACTAGTGTTCCTCTTGAAGTGTCAGCATTCTAGATATTTTGGTGTCCATTCTCCAAATCACGGTGTCCTTTCATTTTCTTCTTTCTTCATCATACGCCTTAGATGGCCCATGTCTTATTATCTGTAAGAGAACGGATTAGTTCATACAAAATATACACATAGCGTCAGTGGTTCCAAGGATCAAAACTTCGTCCACAATCACGGAATTGGCAGTGCGACGACATGTCGAAAACCAACCCACGCAATAGAGGACGAAGAACCGATCACTCGGAGCCAAAAACACCACAAAATTAATTCTAACCGCGGAAATACGCCTAACCTTAATGGATATCCATTCCGACCCTAATGGTCCAAATCGAAAGCTTTCACTAGTGTTCATCTTGAAGTGTCGGCATTTTTGATTATTTGGTGTCCATTCTCCAAATCACGGTGTCCTTTCATTTTCTTCTTTCTTCATCAGACGCCTTAGATGGCCCATGTCTTTTGTATCTGTAAGAGAACGGATTAGTTCATACAAAATATACACTAAGTGTCAGTTGTTCCAAAGATCAAAACTTCGTCTACAATCACGGAATTGGCAGAGCGACGACATGTCGAAAACCAATCCACGCGATAGAGGACGAAGAACCGATCACTCGGAGCCAAAAACACCACAAACTTAATTCTAACCGCGGAAATACGCCTAACCTTAATCGATATCCGTTCCGACCCCAATGGTCCAAATCTAAACCTATCGCAAGTGTTCCTCTTGAAGTGTCAGCATTCTTGATTATTTGGTGTCCATTCTCCAAATCACGGTGTCCTTTCATTTTCTTCTATCTTCATCAGACGCCTAAGATTGTCCATGTCTTTTGTATCTGTAAGATAACGGATAAGTTCATACAAAATGTACATTTAGTGTCAGTGGTTCCAAAGATCAAAACTTCGTCTACAATCACGGAATTGGAAGACCGACGACATGTCGAAAACCAATCTACGCGATAGAGGACGAAGAACCGATAACTCGGAGCCAAAAACACCACAAAATTATTTCTAACCGCGGAAATACGCCTAACCTTAATCGATATCCGTTCCGACCCCAATGGTCCAAATCTAAACCTATCGCAAGTGTTCCTCTTGAAGTGTCAGCATTCTTGATTATTTGGTGTCCATTCTCCAAATCACGGTGTCCTTTCATTTTCTTCTATCTTCATCAGACGCCTAAGATTGTCCATGTCTTTTGTATCTGTAAGATAACGGATAAGTTCATACAAAATGTACATTTAGTGTCAGTGGTTCCAAAGAAAAACTTCGTCTACAATCACGGAATTGGAAGAGCGACGACATGTCGAAAACCAATCCACGCGATAGAGGACGAAGAACCGATCACTCGGAGCCAAAAACACCACAAATTTAATTCTAACCGCGGAAATACGCCTAACCTTAATCGATATCCGTTCCGACCCCAATGGTCCAAATCTAAACCTATCGCAAGTGTTCCTCTTGAAGTGTCAGCATTCTTGATTATTTGGTGTCCATTCTCCAAATCACGGTGTCCTTTCATTTTCTTCTATCTTCATCAGACGCCTAAGATTGTCCATGTCTTTTGTATCTGTAAGATAACGGATAAGTTCATACAAAATGTACATTTAGTGTCAGTGGTTCCAAAGATCAAAACTTCGTCTACAATCACGGAATTGGAAGACCGACGACATGTCGAAAACCAATCTACGCGATAGAGGACGAAGAACCGATAACTCGGAGCCAAAAACACCACAAAATTAATTCTAACCGCGGAAATACGCCTAACCTTAATCGATATCCGTTCCGACCCCAATGGTCCAAATCTAAACCTATCGCAAGTGTTCCTCTTGAAGTGTCAGCATTCTTGATTATTTGGTGTCCATTCTCCAAATCACGGTGTCCTTTCATTTTCTTCTATCTTCATCAGACGCCTAAGATTGTCCATGTCTTTTGTATCTGTAAGATAACGGATAAGTTCATACAAAATGTACATTTAGTGTCAGTGGTTCCAAAGATCAAAACTTCGTCTACAATCACGGAATTGGAAGAGCGACGACATGTCGAAAACCAATCCACGCGATAGAGGACGAAGAACCGATCACTCGGAGCCAAAAACAGCACAAAATTAAGTCTAACCGCGGAGATACGCCTAACCTTAATCGAGAATTTTTCCGACCCTAATGGTCCAAATATAAACTTATCGCAAGTGTTCCTCTTGAAGTGTCAGCATTCTTGATTATTTGGTGTCCTTTCTCCAAATCACGGTGTCCTTTCATTTTCTTGTTTTTTCATCAGACTCCTTTGATGGCCCATGTCTTTTGTGTGTGTAAGAGAAGGGATTAGTTCATACAAAGTATACACTTAGCGTCAGTGGTTCCAAAGATCAAAACTTCGTCTACAATCACGGAATTGGCAGAGCGACGACATGTCGAAAACCAATCTACGCGATATAGGACGAAGAACCGATCAATCGGAGCCAAAAACAACACAAAATTAATTCTAACTGCGGAAATACGCCTAACCTTAATCGATATCCATTCCGACCCTAACGGTCCAAATCTAAACCTATTACTAGTGTTCCTCTTGAAGTGTCAGCATTCTTTATTATTTGGTGTCCATTCTCCAAATCACGGTGTACTTTCATTTTCTTCTTTCTTCATCATACGCCTTAGATGGCCCATGTCTTATTATCTGTAAGAGAACGGATTAGTTCATACTAAATGTACACTTAGTGTCAGTGGTTCCAAAGATCAAAATTTCGTCTACAATCACGGAATTGGCAGAGCGACGACATGTCGAAAACCAATCTACGCGATAGAGGACGAAGAACCGATCACTCGGAGCCAAAAACACCACAAAATTAATTCTAACCGCGGAAATACGCCTAACCTTAATCGATATCCATTCCGACCCTAATGGTCCAAATCTAAACCTATCACTAGTGTTTTTCTTGAAGTGTCAGCATTCTTGATTATTTTGTGTCCATTCTCCAAATCACGGTGTCCTTTCATTTTCTTCTTTCTTCATCGGACGTCTAACATGGTCCATGTCTTTTGTATCTGTAAGAGAACGGATTAGTTCATACAAAATATACACTTAGTGTCAGTGGTTCCAAAGATCAAAATTTCGTCTACAATCACGGAAATGGCAGAGCGACGACATGTCGAAAACCAATCCACGCGATAGAGGACGAAGAACCGATCACTCGGAGCCAAAAAAACCACAAAATTAATTCTAACTGCGGTAATACGCCTAACCTTAATCGATATCCATTCCGACCCTAATGGTCCAAATCTAAACCTATTACTAGTGTTCCTCTTGAAGTGTCAGCATTCTAGATATTTTGGTGTCCATTCTCCAAATCACGGTGTCCTTTCATTTTCTTCTTTCTTCATCATACGCCTTAGATGGCCCATGTCTTATTATCTGTAAGAGAACGGATTAGTTCATACAAAATATACACATAGCGTCAGTGGTTCCAAGGATCAAAACTTCGTCCACAATCACGGAATTGGCAGTGCGACGACATGTCGAAAACCAACCCACGCAATAGAGGACGAAGAACCGATCACTCGGGGCCAAAAACACCACAAAATTAATTCTAACCGCGGAAATACGCCTAACCTTAATGGATATCCATTCCGACCCTAATGGTCCAAATCGAAAGCTTTCACTAGTTTTCATCTTGAAGTGTCGGCATTTTTGATTATTTGGTGTCCATTCTCCAAATCACGGTGTCCTTTCATTTTCTTCTTTCTTCATCAGACGCCTTAGATGGCCCATGTCTTTTGTATCTGTAAGAGAACGGATTAGTTCATACAAAATATACACTAAGTGTCAGTTGTTCCAAAGATCAAAACTTCGTCTACAATCACGGAATTGGCAGAGCGACGACATGTCGAAAACCAATCCACGCGATAGAGGACGAAGAACCGATCACTCGGAGCCAAAAACACCACAAACTTAATTCTAACCGCGGAAATACGCCTAACCTTAATCGATATCCGTTCCGACCCCAATGCTCCAAATCTAAACCTATCGCAAGTGTTCCTCTTGAAGTGTCAGCATTCTTGATTATTTGGTGTCCATTCTCCAAATCACGGTGTCCTTTCATTTTCTTCTATCTTCATCAGACGCCTAAGATTGTCCATGTCTTTTGTATCTGTAAGATAACGGATAAGTTCATACAAAATGTACATTTAGTGTCAGTGGTTCCAAAGATCAAAACTTCGTCTACAATCACGGAATTGGAAGACCGACGACATGTCGAAAACCAATCTACGCGATAGAGGACGAAGAACCGATAACTCGGAGCCAAAAACACCACAAAATTAATTCTAACCGCGGAAATACGCCTAACCTTAATCGATATCCGTTCCGACCCCAATGGTCCAAATCTAAACCTATCGCAAGTGTTCCTCTTGAAGTGTCAGCATTCTTGATTATTTGGTGTCCATTCTCCAAATCACGGTGTCCTTTCATTTTCTTCTATCTTCATCAGACGCCTAAGATTGTCCATGTCTTTTGTATCTGTAAGATAACGGATAAGTTCATACAAAATGTACATTTAGTGTCAGTGGTTCCAAAGAAAAACTTCGTCTACAATCACGGAATTGGAAGAGCGACGACATGTCGAAAACCAATCCACGCGATAGAGGACGAAGAACCGATCACTCGGAGCCAAAAACAGCACAAAATTAAGTCTAACCGCGGAGATACGCCTAACCTTAATCGAGAATTTTTCCGACCCTAATGGTCCAAATATAAACTTATCGCAAGTGTTCCTCTTGAAGTGTCAGCATTCTTGATTATTTGGTGTCCTTTCTCCAAATCACGGTGTCCTTTCATTTTCTTGTTTTTTCATCAGACTCCTTTGATGGCCCATGTCTTTTGTGTGTGTAAGAGAAGGGATTAGTTCATACAAAGTATACACTTAGCGTCAGTGGTTCCAAAGATCAAAACTTCGTCTACAATCACGGAATTGGCAGAGCGACGACATGTCGAAAACCAATCTACGCGATATAGGACGAAGAACCGATCAATCGGAGCCAAAAACAACACAAAATTAATTCTAACCGCGGAAATACGCCTAACCTTAATCGATATCCATTCCGACCCTAACGGTCCAAATCTAAACCTATTACTAGTGTTCCTCTTGAAGTGTCAGCATTCTTTATTATTTGGTGTCCATTCTCCAAATCACGGTGTACTTTCATTTTCTTCTTTCTTCATCATACGCCTTAGATGGCCCATGTCTTATTATCTGTAAGAGAACGGATTAGTTCATACAAAATATACACATAGCGTCAGTGGTTCCAAGGATCAAAACTTCGTCCACAATCACGGAATTGGCAGTGCGACGACATGTCGAAAACCAACCCACGCAATAGAGAACGAAGAACCGATCACTCGGAGCCAAAAACACCACAAAATTAATTCTAACCGCGGAAATACGCCTAACCTTAATGGATATCCATTCCGACCCTAATGGTCCAAATCGAAAGCTATCACTAGTGTTCATCTTGAAGTGTCGGCATTTTTGATTATTTGGTGTCCATTCTCCAAATCACGGTGTCCTTTCATTTTCTTCTTTCTTCATCGGACGTCTAACATGGTCCATGTCTTTTGTATCTGTAAGAGAACGGATTAGTTCATACAAAATATACACTTAGTGTCAGTGGTTCCAAAGATCAAAATTTCGTCTACAATCACGGAATTGGCAGAGCGACGACATGTCGAAAACCAATCTACGCGATAGAGGACGAAGAACCGATCACTCGGAGCCAAAAACACCACAAAATTAATTCTAACCGCGGAAATACGCCTAACCTTAATCGATATGCATTCCGACCCTAATGGTCCAAATCTAAACCTATCACAAGTGTTCCTTTTGAAGTGTCAGCATTCTTGATTATTTGTTGTCCATTCTCCAAATCACGGTGTCCTTCCATTTTCTTGTTTCTTCATCAGACGCCTTAGATGGCCCATGTCTTTTGTGTGTCTAAGAGAAGGGATTAGTTCATACAAAATATACACTTAGTGTCAGTGGTTCCAAAGATCAAAATTTCGTCTACAATCACGGAATTGGCAGAGCGACGACATGTCGAAAACCAATCCACGCGATAGAGGACGAAGAACCGATCACTCGGAGCCAAAAACACCACAAAATTAATTCTAACCGCGGAAATACGCCTAACCTTAATCGATATCCATTCCGACCCTAATGGTCCAAATCTAAACCTATTACTAGTGTTCCTCTTGAAGTGTCAGCATTCTTTATTATTTGGTGTCCATTCTCCAAATCACGGTGTCCTTTCATTTTCTTCTTTCTTCATCAGACGCCTTAGATGGCCCATGTCTTTCGTATCTGTAAGAGAACGGATTAAATCATACTAAATGTACACTTAGTGTCAGTGGTTCCAAAGATCAAAATTTCGTCTACAATCACGGAATTGGCAGAGCGACGACATGTCGAAAACCAATCTACGCGATAGAGGACGAAGAACCGATCACTCGGAGCCAAAAACACCACAAAATTAATTCTAACCGCGGAAATACGCCTAACCTTAATCGATATCCATTCCGACCCTAATGGTCCAAATCTAAACCTATCACTAGTGTTTTTCTTGAAGTGTCAGCATTCTTGATTATTTGGTGTCCATTCTCCAAATCACGGTGTCCTTTCATTTTCTTCTTTCTTCATCGGACGTCTAACATGGTCCATGTCTTTTGTATCTGTAAGAGAACGGATTAGTTCATAGAAAATATACACTTAGTGTCAGTGGTTCCAAAGATCAAAATTTCGTCTACAATCACGGAATTGGCAGAGCGACGACATGTCGAAAACCAATCCACGCGATAGAGGACGAAGAACCGATCACTTGGGGCCAAAAACACCACAAAATTAATTCTAACTGCGGAAATACGCCTAACCTTAATCGATATCCATTCCGACCCTAATGGTCCAAATCTAAACCTATTACTAGTGTTCCTCTTGAAGTGTCAGCATTCTAGATATTTTGGTGTCCATTCTCCAAATCACGGTGTCCTTTCATTTTCTTCTTTCTTCATCAGACGCCTAAGATGGCCCATGTCTTTTGTATCTGTAAGAGAACGGATTAGTTCATACAAAATATACACTTAGTGTCAGTTGTTCCAAAGATCAAAACTTCGTCTACAATCACGGAATTGGCAGAGCGACGACATGTCGAAAACCAATCCACGCGATAGAGGACGAAGAACCGATCACTCGGAGCCAAAAACACCACAAACTTAATTCTAACCGCGGAAATACGCCTAACCTTAATCGATATCCGTTCCGACCCCAATGGTCCAAATCTAAACCTATCGCAAGTGTTCCTCTTGAAGTGTCAGCATTCTTGATTATTTGGTGTCCATTCTCCAAATCACGGTGTCCTTTCATTTTCTTCTATCTTTATCAGACGCCTAAGATTGTCCATGTCTTTTGTATCTGTAAGATAACGGATAAGTTCATACAAAATGTACATTTAGTGTCAGTGGTTCCAAAGATCAAAACTTCGTCTACAATCACGGAATTGGAAGAGCGACGACATGTCGAAAACCAATCCACGCGATAGAGGACGAAGAACCGATCACTCGGAGCCAAAAACAGCACAAAATTAAGTCTAACCGCGGAGATACGCCTAACCTTAATCGAGAATTTTTCCGACCCTAATGGTCCAAATATAAACCTATCGCAAGTGTTCCTCTTGAATTTCAGCATTCTTGATTATTTGGTGTCCTTTCTCCAAATCACGGTGTCCTTTCATTTTCTTGTTTTTTCATCAGACTCCTTAGATGGCCCATGTCTTTTGTGTGTGTAAGAGAAGGGATTAGTTCATACAAAGTATACACTTAGCGTCAGTGGTTCCAAAGATCAAAACTTCGTCTACAATCACGGAATTGGGAGAGCGACGACATGTAGAAAACCAATCTACGCGATAAAGGACGAAGAACCGATCAATCGGAGCCAAAAACAACACAAAATTAATTCTAACCGCGGAAATACGCCTAACCTTAATCGATATCCATTCCGACCCTAACGGTCCAAATCTAAACCTATTACTAGTGTTCCTCTTGAAGTGTCAGCATTCTTTATTATTTGGTGTCCATTCTCCAAATCACGGTGTACTTTCATTTTCTTCTTTCTTCATCATACGCCTTAGATGGCCCATGTCTTATTATCTGTAAGAGAACGGATTAGTTCATACAAAATATACACATAGCGTCAGTGGTTCCAAGGATCAAAACTTCGTCCACAATCACGGAATTGGCAGTGCGACGACATGTCGAAAACCAACCCACGCAATAGAGGACGAAGGACCGATCACTCGGAGCCAGAAACACCACAAAATTAATTCTAACCGCGGAAATACGCCTAACCTTAATGGATATCCATTCCGACCCTAATGGTCCAAATCGAAAGCTATCACTAGTTTTCTTCTTGAAGTGTCAGCATTCTTGATTATTTGGTGTCCATTCTCCAAATCACGGTGTCCTTTCATTTTCTTCTTTCTTCATCAGACGCCTTAGATGGCCCATGTCTTTTGTATCTGTAAGAGAACGGATTAGTTCATACAAAATATACACTTAGTGTCAGTGGTTCCAAAGATCAAAATTTTGTCTACAATCACGGAATTGGAAGAGCGACGACATGTCGAAAACCAATCCACGCGATAGAGGACGAAGAACCGATCACTCGGAGCCAAAAACACCACAAAATTAATTCTAACCGCGGAAATACGCCTAACCTTAATCGATATCCATTCCGACCCTAATGGTCCAAATCTAAACCTATCACTAGTGTTCTTCTTGAAGTGTCAGCATTCTTGATTATTTGGTGTCCATTCTCCAAATCACGGTGTCCTTTCATTTTCTTCTTTCTTCATCAGACGCCTCAGATGGCCCATGTCTTTTGTATCTGTAAGAGAATGGATTAGTTCATACAAAATATACACTTAGTGTCAGTGGTTCCAAAGATCAAAATTTCGTCTACAATCACGGAATTGGCAGAGCGACGACATGTCGAAAACCAATCCACGCGATAGAGGACGAAGAACCGATCACTCGGAGCCAAAAACACCACAAAATTAATTCTAACCGCGGAAATACGCCTAACCTTAATCGATATCCATTCTGACCCTAATGGTCCAAATCTAAACCTATTACTAGTGTTCCTCTTGAAGTGTCAGCATTCTTTATTATTTGGTGTCCATTCTCCAAATCACGGTGTCCTTTCATTTTCTTCTTTCTTCATCAGACGCCTTAGATGGCCCATGTCTTTTGTATCTGTAAGAGAACGGATTAGTTCATACTAAATGTACACTTAGTGTCAGTGGTTCCAAAGATCAAAATTTCGTCTACAATCACGGAATTGGCAGAGCGACGATATGTCGAAAACCAATCTACGCGATAGAGGACGAAGAACCGATCACTCGGAGCCAAAAACACCACAAAATTAATTCTAACCGCGGAAATACGCCTAACCTTAATCGATATCCATTCTGACCCTAATGGTCCAAATCTAAACCTATTACTAGTGTTCCTCTTGAAGTGTCAGCATTCTTTATTATTTGGTGTCCATTCTCCAAATCACGGTGTCCTTTCATTTTCTTCTTTCTTCATCAGACGCCTTAGATGGCCCATGTCTTTTGTATCTGTAAGAGAACGGATTAGTTCATACTAAATGTACACTTAGTGTCAGTGGTTCCAAAGATCAAAATTTCGTCTACAATCACGGAATTGGCAGAGCGACGATATGTCGAAAACCAATCTACGCGATAGAGGACGAAGAACCGATCACTCGGAGCCAAAAACACCACAAAATTAATTCTAACCGCGGAAATACGCCTAACCTTAATCGATATCCATTCCGACCCTAATGGTCCAAATCTAAACCTATCACTAGTGTTTTTCTTGAAGTGTCAGCATTCTTGATTATTTGTTGTCCATTCTCCAAATCACGGTGTCCTTCCATTTTCTTGTTTCTTCATCAGACGCCTTAGATGGCCCATGTCTTTTGTGTGTCTAAGAGAAGGGATTAGTTCATACAAAATATACACTTAGTGTCAGTGGTTCCAAAGATCAAAATTTCGTCTACAATCACGGAATTGGCAGAGCGACGACATGTCGAAAACCAATCCACGCGATAGAGGACGAAGAACCGATCACTCGGAGCCAAAAACACCACAAAATTAATTCTAACCGCGGAAATACGCCTAACCTTAATCGATATCCATTCCGACCCTAATGGTCCAAATCTAAACCTATTACTAGTGTTCCTCTTGAAGTGTCAGCATTCTTTATTATTTGGTGTCCATTCTCCAAATCACGGTGTCCTTTCATTTTCTTCTTTCTTCATCAGACGCCTTAGATGGCCCATGTCTTTCGTATCTGTAAGAGAACGGATTAAATCATACTAAATGTACACTTAGTGTCAGTGGTTCCAAAGATCAAAATTTCGTCTACAATCACGGAATTGGCAGAGCGACGACATGTCGAAAACCAATCTACGCGATAGAGGACGAAGAACCGATCACTCGGAGCCAAAAACACCACAAAATTAATTCTAACCGCGGAAATACGCCTAACCTTAATCGATATCCATTCCGACCCTAATGGTCCAAATCTAAACCTATCACTAGTGTTTTTCTTGAAGTGTCAGCATTCTTGATTATTTGGTGTCCATTCTCCAAATCACGGTGTCCTTTCATTTTCTTCTTTCTTCATCGGACGTCTAACATGGTCCATGTCTTTTGTATCTGTAAGAGAACGGATTAGTTCATAGAAAATATACACTTAGTGTCAGTGGTTCCAAAGATCAAAATTTCGTCTACAATCACGGAATTGGCAGAGCGACGACATGTCGAAAACCAATCCACGCGATAGAGGACGAAGAACCGATCACTTGGGGCCAAAAACACCACAAAATTAATTCTAACTGCGGAAATACGCCTAACCTTAATCGATATCCATTCCGACCCTAATGGTCCAAATCTAAACCTATTACTAGTGTTCCTCTTGAAGTGTCAGCATTCTAGATATTTTGGTGTCCATTCTCCAAATCACGGTGTCCTTTCATTTTCTTCTTTCTTCATCAGACGCCTAAGATGGCCCATGTCTTTTGTATCTGTAAGAGAACGGATTAGTTCATACAAAATATACACTTAGTGTCAGTTGTTCCAAAGATCAAAACTTCGTCTACAATCACGGAATTGGCAGAGCGACGACATGTCGAAAACCAATCCACGCGATAGAGGACGAAGAACCGATCACTCGGAGCCAAAAACACCACAAACTTAATTCTAACCGCGGAAATACGCCTAACCTTAATCGATATCCGTTCCGACCCCAATGGTCCAAATCTAAACCTATCGCAAGTGTTCCTCTTGAAGTGTCAGCATTCTTGATTATTTGGTGTCCATTCTCCAAATCACGGTGTCCTTTCATTTTCTTCTATCTTTATCAGACGCCTAAGATTGTCCATGTCTTTTGTATCTGTAAGATAACGGATAAGTTCATACAAAATGTACATTTAGTGTCAGTGGTTCCAAAGATCAAAACTTCGTCTACAATCACGGAATTGGAAGAGCGACGACATGTCGAAAACCAATCCACGCGATAGAGGACGAAGAACCGATCACTCGGAGCCAAAAACAGCACAAAATTAAGTCTAACCGCGGAGATACGCCTAACCTTAATCGAGAATTTTTCCGACCCTAATGGTCCAAATATAAACCTATCGCAAGTGTTCCTCTTGAATTTCAGCATTCTTGATTATTTGGTGTCCTTTCTCCAAATCACGGTGTCCTTTCATTTTCTTGTTTTTTCATCAGACTCCTTAGATGGCCCATGTCTTTTGTGTGTGTAAGAGAAGGGATTAGTTCATACAAAGTATACACTTAGCGTCAGTGGTTCCAAAGATCAAAACTTCGTCTACAATCACGGAATTGGGAGAGCGACGACATGTAGAAAACCAATCTACGCGATAAAGGACGAAGAACCGATCAATCGGAGCCAAAAACAACACAAAATTAATTCTAACCGCGGAAATACGCCTAACCTTAATCGATATCCATTCCGACCCTAACGGTCCAAATCTAAACCTATTACTAGTGTTCCTCTTGAAGTGTCAGCATTCTTTATTATTTGGTGTCCATTCTCCAAATCACGGTGTACTTTCATTTTCTTCTTTCTTCATCATACGCCTTAGATGGCCCATGTCTTATTATCTGTAAGAGAACGGATTAGTTCATACAAAATATACACATAGCGTCAGTGGTTCCAAGGATCAAAACTTCGTCCACAATCACGGAATTGGCAGTGCGACGACATGTCGAAAACCAACCCACGCAATAGAGGACGAAGGACCGATCACTCGGAGCCAGAAACACCACAAAATTAATTCTAACCGCGGAAATACGCCTAACCTTAATGGATATCCATTCCGACCCTAATGGTCCAAATCGAAAGCTATCACTAGTTTTCTTCTTGAAGTGTCAGCATTCTTGATTATTTGGTGTCCATTCTCCAAATCACGGTGTCCTTTCATTTTCTTCTTTCTTCATCAGACGCCTTAGATGGCCCATGTCTTTTGTATCTGTAAGAGAACGGATTAGTTCATACAAAATATACACTTAGTGTCAGTGGTTCCAAAGATCAAAATTTTGTCTACAATCACGGAATTGGAAGAGCGACGACATGTCGAAAACCAATCCACGCGATAGAGGACGAAGAACCGATCACTCGGAGCCAAAAACACCACAAAATTAATTCTAACCGCGGAAATACGCCTAACCTTAATCGATATCCATTCCGACCCTAATGGTCCAAATCTAAACCTATCACTAGTGTTCTTCTTGAAGTGTCAGCATTCTTGATTATTTGGTGTCCATTCTCCAAATCACGGTGTCCTTTCATTTTCTTCTTTCTTCATCAGACGCCTCAGATGGCCCATGTCTTTTGTATCTGTAAGAGAATGGATTAGTTCATACAAAATATACACTTAGTGTCAGTGGTTCCAAAGATCAAAATTTCGTCTACAATCACGGAATTGGCAGAGCGACGACATGTCGAAAACCAATCCACGCGATAGAGGACGAAGAACCGATCACTCGGAGCCAAAAACACCACAAAATTAATTCTAACCGCGGAAATACGCCTAACCTTAATCGATATCCATTCTGACCCTAATGGTCCAAATCTAAACCTATTACTAGTGTTCCTCTTGAAGTGTCAGCATTCTTTATTATTTGGTGTCCATTCTCCAAATCACGGTGTCCTTTCATTTTCTTCTTTCTTCATCAGACGCCTTAGATGGCCCATGTCTTTTGTATCTGTAAGAGAACGGATTAGTTCATACTAAATGTACACTTAGTGTCAGTGGTTCCAAAGATCAAAATTTCGTCTACAATCACGGAATTGGCAGAGCGACGATATGTCGAAAACCAATCTACGCGATAGAGGACGAAGAACCGATCACTCGGAGCCAAAAACACCACAAAATTAATTCTAACCGCGGAAATACGCCTAACCTTAATCGATATCCATTCCGACCCTAATGGTCCAAATCTAAACCTATCACTAGTGTTTTTCTTGAAGTGTCAGCATTCTTGATTATTTGGTGTCCATTCTCCAAATCACGGTGTACTTTCATTTTCTTCTTGCTTCATCAGACGCCTTAGATGGCCCATGTCTTTTGTATCTGTAAGAGAACGGATAATTTCATACTAAATGTACACTTAGTGTCAGTGGTTCCAAAGATCAAAATTTCGTCTACAATCACGGAATTGGCAGAGCGACGACATGTCGAAAACCAATCTACTCGATAGAGGACGAAGAACCGATCATTCGGAGCCAAAAACACCACAAAATTAATTCTAACCGCGGAAATACGCCTAACCTTAATCGATATCCATTCCGACCCTAATGGTCCAAATCTAAACCTATCACTAGTGTTTTTCTTGAAGTGTCAGCATTCTTGATTATTTGGTGTCAATTCTCCAAATCACGGTGTACTTTCATTTTCTTCTTTCTTCATCAGACGCCTTAGATGGCCCATGTCTTATTATCTGTAAGAGAACGGATTAGTTCATACAAAATATACACATAGCGTTAGTGGTTCCAAAGATCAAAACTTCGTCCACAATCACGGAATTGGCAGTGCGACGACATGTCGAAAACCAATCCACGCGATAGAGGACGAAGAACCGATCCCTCGGAGCCAAAAACAGCACAAAATTAAGTCTAACCGCGGAGATACGCCTAACCTTAATCGATATCCATTCCGACCCTAATGGTCCAAATCTAAACCTATCACTAGTGTTCATCTTGAAGTGTCGGCATTCTTGATTATTTGGTGTCCATTCTCCAAATCACGGTGTCCTTTCATTTTCTTCTTTCTTCATCAGACGCCTTAGATGGTCCATGTCTTTTGTATCTGTAAGAGAACGGATTAGTTCATACTAAATGTACACTTAGTGTCAGTGGTTCCAAAGATCAAAATTTCGTCTACAATCACGGAATTGGCAGAGCGACGACATGTCGAAAACCAATCTACGCGATAGAGGACAAAGAACCGATCACTCGGAGCCAAAAACACCACAAAATTAATTCTAACCGCGGAAATACGCCTAACCTTAATCGATATCCATTCCGACCCTAATGATCCAAATCTAAACCTATCACTAGTGTTCTTTTTGAAGTGTCAGCATTCTTGATTATTTCGTGTCCATTCTCCAAATCACGGTGTCCTTTCATTTTCTTCTTTCTTCATCAGACGCCTTTGATGGCCCATGTCTTTTGTATCTGTAAGAGAACGGATTAGTTCATACAAAATATACACTTTGCGTCAGTGGTTCCAAAGATCAATACTTCGTCTACAATCACGGAATTGGCAGTGCGACGACATGTCGAAAACCAACCCATGCAATCGAGGACGACGAACCGATCACTCGGAGCCAAAAACACCACAAAATTAATTCTAACAGCGGAAATACGCCTAACCTTAATCGATATCCATGCCGACCCTAATAGTCCAAATCTAAACCTATCACTAGTGTTCATCTTGAAGTGTCGGCATTCTTGATTATTTGGTGTCCATTCTCCAAATCACGGTGTCCTTTCATTTTCTTCTTTCTTCATCAGACGCCTTAGATGGTCCATGTCTTTTGTATCTGTAAGAGAACGGATTAGTTCATACTAAATGTACACTTAGTGTCAGTGGTTCCAAAGATCAAAATTTCGTCTACAATCACGGAATTGGCAGAGCGACGACATGTCGAAAACCAATCTACGCGATAGAGGACAAAGAACCGATCACTCGGAGCCAAAAACACCACAAAATTAATTCTAACCGCGGAAATACGCCTAACCTTAATCGATATCCATTCCGACCCTAATGATCCAAATCTAAACCTATCACTAGTGTTCTTCTTGAAGTGTCAGCATTCTTGATTATTTCGTGTCCATTCTCCAAATCACGGTGTCCTTTCATTTTCTTCTTTCTTCATCAGACGCCTTTGATGGCCCATGTCTTTTGTATCTGTAAGAGAACGGATTAGTTCATACAAAATATACACTTTGCGTCAGTGGTTCCAAAGATCAATACTTCGTCTACAATCACGGAATTGGCAGTGCGACGACATGTCGAAAACCAACCCATGCAATCGAGGACGACGAACCGATCACTCGGAGCCAAAAACACCACAAAATTAATTCTAACAGCGGAAATACGCCTAACCTTAATCGATATCCATGCCGACCCTAATAGTCCAAATCTAAACCTATCACTAGTGTTCATCTTGAAGTGTCAGCATTCTTGATTATTTGGTGTCCATTCTCCAAATCACGGTGTCCTTTCATTTTCTTCTTTCTTCATCAGACGCCTTAGATGGTCCATGTCTTTTGTATCTGTAAGAGAACGGATTAGTTCATACAAAATATACACTTTTTGTCAGTGATTCCAAAGATCAAAATTTCGTCTACAATCACGGAATTGGCAGAGCGACGAAGGGTCGAAAACCAACCCACGCAATAGAGGACGAAGAACCGATCTTTCGGAGCCAAAAACACCACAAAATAATTCTAACCGCGGAAATATGCCTAACCTTAATCGATATCCGTTCCGACCCTAATGGTCCAAATCTAAACCTATCGCAAGTGTTCCTCTTGAAGTGTCAACATTCTTGATTATTTGGTGTCCATTCTCCAAATCACGGTGTCCTTTCATTTTCTTCTTTCTTCATCGGACGTCTAACATGGTCCATGTCTTTTATATCTGTAAGAGAACGGATTAGTTCATACAAAATATACACTTAGTGTCAGTGGTTCCAAAGATCAAAATTTCGTCTACAATCACGGAATTGGAAGAGCGACGACATGTCGAAAACCAATCCACGCGATAGAGTTTGAAGAACAGATCACTCGGAGCCAAAAACACCACAAAATTACTTCCAACCGCGGAAATACGCCTAACCTTACTCGATATCCATTCCGACCCTAATGGTCCAAATCTAAACCTATCACAAGTGTTCCTCTTGAAGTGTCAGCATTCTTGATTATTTGTTGTCCATTCTCCAAATCACGGTGTCCTTTCATTTTCTTGTTTCTTCATCAGACGCCTTAGATGGCCCATGTCTTTTGTGTGTGTAAGAGAAGGGATTAGTTCATACAAAGTATACACTTAGCGTCAGTGGTTCCAAAGATCAAAACTTCGTCTACAATCACGGAATTGGCAGAGCGACGACATGTCGAAAACCAATATACGCGATAGAGGACGTAGAACCGATCAATCGGAGCCAAAAACACCACAAAATTAATTCTAACCGCGGAAATACGCCTAACCTTAATCGATATCCATTCCGACCCTAATGGTCCAAATCTAAACCTATCACTAGTGTTTTTCTTGAAGTGTCAGCATTCTTGATTATTTGGTGTCCATTCTCCAAGTCACGGTGTACTTTCATTTTCTACTTTCTTCATCAGACGCCTTAGATGGCCCATGTCTTATTATCTGTAAGAGAACGGATTAGTTCATACAAAATATACACATAGCGTCAGTGGTTCCAAAGATCAAAACTTCGTCCACAATCACGGAATTGGCAGTGCGACGACATGTCGAAAACCAACCCACGCAATAGAGGACGAAGAACCGATCACTCGGAGCCAAAAACACCACAAAATTAATTCTAACCGCGGAAATACGCCTAACCTTAATGGATATCCATTCCGACCCTAATGGTCCAAATCGAAAGCTATCACTAGTGTTCATCTTGAAGTGTCGGCATTCTTGATTATTTGGTGTCCATTCTCGAAATCACGGTGTCCTTTCATTTTCTTCTTTCTTCATCAGACGCCTTAGATGGCCCATGTCTTTTGTATCTGTAAGAGAACGGATTAGTTCATACTAAATGTACACTTAGTGTCAGTGGTTCCAAAGATCAAAATTTCGTCTACAATCATGGAATTGGAAGAGCGACGACATGTCGAAAACCAATCTACGCGATAGAGGACAAAGAACCGATCACTCGGAGCCAAAAACACCACAAAATTAATTCTAACCGCGGAAATACGCCTAACCTTAATCGATATCCATTCCGACCCTAATGATCCAAATCTAAACCTATCACTAGTGTTCTTCTGGAAGTGTATGCATTCTTGATTATTTCGTGTCCATTCTCCAAATCACGGTGTCCTTTCATTTTCTTCTTTCTTCATCAGACGCCTTTGATGGCCCATGTCTTTTGTATCTGTAAGAGAACGGATTAGTTCATACAAAATATACACTTAGCGTCAGTGGTTCCAAAGATCAATACTTCGTCTACAATCACGGAATTGGCAGTGCGACGACATGTCGAAAACCAACCCATGCAATAGAGGACGAAGAACCGATCACTCGGAGCCAAAAACACCACAAAATTAATTCTAACAGCGGAAATACGCCTAACCTTAATCGATATCCATGCCGACCCTAATAGTCCAAATCTAAACCGATCACTAGTGTTCATCTTGAAGTGTCAGCATTCTTGATTATTTGGTGTCCATTCTCCAAATCACGGTGTCCTTTCATTTTCTTCTTTCTTCATCAGACGCCTTAGATGGTCCATGTCTTTTGTATCTGTAAGAGAACGGATTAGTTCATACAAAATATACACATAGCGTTAGTGGTTCCAAAGATCAAAACTTCGTCCACAATCACGGAATTGGCAGTGCGACGACATGTCGAAAACCAACCCACGCAATAGAGGACGAAGAACCGATCACTCGGAGCCAAAAACACCACAAAATTAATTCTAACCGCGGAAATACGCCTAACCTTAATGGATATCCATTCCGACCCTAATGGTCCAAATCGAAAGCTATCACTAGTGTTCATCTTGAAGTGTCGGCATTCTTTATTATTTGGTGTCCATTCTCTAAATCACGGTGTCCTTTCATTTTCTTCTTTCTTCATCGGACGTCTAACATGGTCCATGTCTTTTGTATCTGTAAGAGAACGGATTAGTTCATACAAAATATACACTTAGTGTCAGTGGTTCCAAAGATCAAAATTTCGTCTACAATCACGGAATTGGCAGAGCGACGACATGTCGAAAACCAATCCACGCGATAGAGGACGAAGAACCGATCACTTGGGGCCAAAAACACCACAAAATTAATTCTAACTGCAGAAATACGCCTAACCTTAATCGATATCCATTCCGACCCTAATGGTCCAAATCTAAACCTATTACTAGTGTTCCTCTTGAAGTGTCAGCATTCTAGATATTTTGGTGTCCATTCTCCAAATCACGGTGTCCTTTCATTTTATTCTTTCTTCATCAGACGCCTTAGATGGCCCATGTCTTTTGTATCTGTAAGAGAACGGATTAGTTCATACTAAATGTACACTTAGTGTCAGTTGTTCCAAAGATCAAAACTTCGTCTACAATCACGGAATTGGCAGAGCGACGACATGTCGAAAACCAATCCACGCGATAGAGGACGAAGAACCGATCACTCGGAGCCAAAAACACCACAAACTTAATTCTAACCGCGGAAATACGCCTAACCTTAATCGATATCCGTTCCGACCCCAATGGTCCAAATCTAAACCTATCGCAAGTGTTCCTCTTGAAGTGTCAGCATTCTTGATTATTTGGTGTCCATTCTCCAAATCACGGTGTCCTTTCATTTTCTTCTATCTTAATCAGACGCCTAAGATTGTCCATGTCTTTTGTATCTGTAAGATAACGGATAAGTTCATACAAAATGTACATTTAGTGTCAGTGGTTCCAAAGATCAAAACTTCGTCTACAATCACGGAATTGGAAGAGCGACGACATGTCGAAAACCAATCCACGCGATAGAGGACGAAGAACCGATCACTCGGAGCCAAAAACAGCACAAAATTAATTCTAACCGCGAAAATACGCCTAACCTTAATCGATATCCATTCCGACCCTAACGGTCCAAATCTAAACCTATTACTAGTGTTCCTCTTGAAGTGTCAGCATTCTTTATTATTTGGTGTCCATTCTCCAAATCACGGTGTACTTTCATTTTCTTCTTTCTTCATCATACGCCTTAGATGGCCCATGTCTTATTATCTGTAAGAGAACGGATTAGTTCATACAAAATATACACATAGCGTCAGTGGTTCCAAGGATCAAAACTTCGTCCACAATCACGGAATTGGCAGTGCGACGACATGTCGAAAACCAACCCACGCAATAGAGGACGAAGAACCGATCACTCGGAGCCAAAAACACCACAAAATTAATTCTAACCGCGGAAATACGCCTAACCTTAATGGATATCCATTCCGACCCTAATGGTCCAAATCGAAAGCTATCACTAGTGTTCTTCTTGAAGTGTCAGCATTCTTGATTATTTGGTGTCCATTCTCCAAATCACGGTGTCCTTTCATTTTCTTCTTTCTTCATCGGACGCCTTAGATGGCCCATGTCTTTTGTATCTGTAAGAGAACGGATTAGTTCATACAAAATATACACTTAGTGTCAGTGGTTCCAAAGATCAAAATTTCGTCTACAATCACGGAATTGGCAGAGCGACGACATGTCGAAAACCAATCTACGCGATAGAGGACGAAGAACCGATCACTCGGAGCCAAAAACACCACAAAATTAATTCTAACCGCGGAAATACGCCTAACCTTAATCGATATCCATTCCGACCCTAATGGTCCAAATCTAAACCTATCACTAGTGTTCTTCTTGAAGTGTCAGCATTCTTGATTATTTGGTGTCCATTCTCCAAATCACGGTGTCCTTTCATTTTCTTCTTTCTTCATCAGACGCCTCAGATGGCCCATGTCTTTTGTATCTGTAAGAGAATGGATTAGTTCATACAAAATATACACTTAGTGTCAGTGGTTCCAAAGATCAAAATTTCGTCTACAATCACGGAATTGGCAGAGCGACGACATGTCGAAAACCAATCCACGCGATAGAGGACGAAGAACCGATCACTCGGAGCCAAAAACACCACAAAATTAATTCTAACCGCGGAAATACGCCTAACCTTAATCGATATCCATTCCGACCCTAATGGTCCAAATCTAAACCTATTACTAGTGTTCCTCTTGAAGTGTTAGCATTCTTTATTATTTGGTGTCCATTCTCCAAATCACGGTGTCCTTTCATTTTCTTCTTTCTTCATCAGACGCCTTAGATGGCCCATGTCTTTTGTATCTGTAAGAGAACGGATTAGTTCATACTAAATGTACACTTAGTGTCAGTGGTTCCAAAGATCAAAATTTCGTCTACAATCACGGAATTGGCAGAGCGACGACATGTCGAAAACCAATCTACGCGATAGAGGACGAAGAACCGATCACTCGGAGCCAAAAACACCACAAAATTAATTCTAACCGCGGAAATACGCCTAACCTTAATCGATATCCGTTCCGACCCCAATGGTCCAAATCTAAACCTATCGCAAGTGTTCCTCTTGAAGTGTCAGCATTCTTGATTATTTGGTGTCCATTCTCCAAATCACGGTGTCCTTTCATTTTCTTCTATCTTCATCAGACGCCTAAGATTGTCCATGTCTTTTGTATCTGTAAGATAACGGATAAGTTCATACAAAATGTACATTTAGTGTCAGTGGTTCCAAAGATCAAAACTTCGTCTACAATCACGGAATTGGAAGACCGACGACATGTCGAAAACCAATCTACGCGATAGAGGACGAAGAACCGATCACTCGGAGCCAAAAACACCACAAAATTAATTCTAACCGCGGAAATACGCCTAACCTTAATCGATATCCATTCCGACCCTAATGGTCCAAATCTAAACCTATCACTAGTGTTTTTCTTGAAGTGTCAGCATTCTTGATTATTTGGTGTCAATTCTCCAAATCACGGTGTACTTTCATTTTCTTCTTTCTTCATCAGACGCCTTAGATGGCCCATGTCTTATTATCTGTAAGAGAACGGATTAGTTCATACAAAATATACACATAGCGTTAGTGGTTCCAAAGATCAAAACTTCGTCCACAATCACGGAATTGGCAGTGCGACGACATGTCGAAAACCAACGCACGCAATAGAGGACGAAGAACCGATCACTCGGAGCCAAAAACACCACAAAATTAATTTTAACCGCGGAAATACGCCTAACCTTAATGAATATCCATTCCGACCCTAATGGTCCAAATCGAAAGCTATCACTAGTGTTCATCTTGAAGTGTCGGCATTCTTGATTATTTGGTGTCCATTCTCCAAATCACGGTGTCCTTTCATTTTCTTCTTTCTTCATCAGACGCCTTAGATGGTCCATGTCTTTTGTATCTGTAACAGAACGGATTAGTTCATACTAAATGTACACTTAGTGTCAGTGGTTCCAAAGATCAAAATTTCGTCTACAATTACGGAATTGGCAGAGCGACGACATGTCGAAAACCAATCTACGCGATAGAGGACAAAGAACCGATCACTCGGAGCCAAAAACACCACAAAATTAATTCTAACCGCGGAAATACGCCTAACCTTAATCGATATCCATTCCGACCCTAATGATCCAAATCTAAACCTATCACTAGTGTTCTTCTTGAAGTGTCAGCATTCTTGATTATTTCGTGTCCATTCTCCAAATCACGGTGTCCTTTCATTTTCTTCTTTCTTCATCAGACGCCTTTGATGGCCCATGTCTTTTGTATCTGTAAGAGAACGGATTAGTTCATACAAAATATACACTTTGTGTCAGTGGTTCCAAAGATCAATACTTCGTCTACAATCACGGAATTGGCAGTGCGACGACATGTCGAAAACCAACCCATGCAATCGAGGACGAAGAACCGATCACTCGGAGCCAAAAACACCACAAAATTAATTCTAACAGCGGAAATACGCCTAACCTTAATCGATATCCATGCCGACCCTAATAGTCCAAATCTAAACCTATCACTAGTGTTCATCTTGAAGTGTCAGCATTCTTGATTATTTGGTGTCCATTCTCCAAATCACGGTGTCCTTTCATTTTCTTCTTTCTTCATCAGACGCCTTAGATGGTCCATGTCTTTTGTATCTGTAAGAGAACGGATTAGTTCATACAAAATATACACTTTTTGTCAGTGATTCCAAAGATCAAAATTTCGTCTACAATCACGGAATTGGCAGAGCGACGAAGGGTCGAAAACCAACCCACGCAATAGAGGACGAAGAACCGATCTTTCGGAGCCAAAAACACCACAAAATAATTCTAACCGCGGAAATATGCCTAACCTTAATCGATATCCGTTCCGACCCTAATGGTCCAAATCTAAACCTATCGCAAGTGTTCCTCTTGAAGTGTCAACATTCTTGATTATTTGGTGTCCATTCTCCAAATCACGGTGTCCTTTCATTTTCTTCTTTCTTCATCGGACGTCTAACATGGTCCATGTCTTTTATATCTGTAAGAGAACGGATTAGTTCATACAAAATATACACTTAGTGTCAGTGGTTCCAAAGATCAAAATTTCGTCTACAATCACGGAATTGGAAGAGCGACGACATGTCGAAAACCAATCCACGCGATAGAGTTTGAAGAACAGATCACTCGGAGCCAAAAACACCACAAAATTAATTCCAACCGCGGAAATACGCCTAACCTTAATCGATATCCATTCCGACCCTAATGGTCCAAATCTAAACCTATCACAAGTGTTCCTCTTGAAGTGTCAGCATTCTTGATTATTTGTTGTCCATTCTCCAAATCACGGTGTCCTTTCATTTTCTTGTTTCTTCATCAGACGCCTTAGATGGCCCATGTCTTTTGTGTGTGTAAGAGAAGGGATTAGTTCATACAAAGTATACACTTAGCGTCAGTGGTTCCAAAGATCAAAACTTCGTCTACAATCACGGAATTGGCAGAGCGACGACATGTCGAAAACCAATCTACGCGATAGAGGACGTAGAACCGATCAATCGGAGCCAAAAACACCACAAAATTAATTCTAACCGCGGAAATACGCCTAACCTTAATCGATATCCATTCCGACCCTAATGGTCCAAATCTAAACCTATCACTAGTGTTTTTCTTGAAGTGTCAGCATTCTTGATTATTTGGTGTCCATTCTCCAAATCACGGTGTACTTTCATTTTCTACTTTCTTCATCAGACGCCTTAGAAGGCCCATGTCTTATTATCTGTAAGAGAACGGATTAGTTCATACAAAATATACACATAGCGTCAGTGGTTCCAAAGATCAAAACTTCGTCCACAATCACGGAATTGGCAGTGCGACGACATGTCGAAAACCAACCCACGCAATAGAGGACGAAGAACCGATCACTCGGAGCCAAAAACACCACAAAATTAATTCTAACCGCGGAAATACGCCTAACCTTAATGGATATCCATTCCGACCCTAATGGTCCAAATCGAAAGCTATCACTAGTGTTCATCTTGAAGTGTCGGCATTCTTGATTATTTGGTGTCCATTCTCCAAATCACGGTGTCCTTTCATTTTCTTCTTTCTTCATCAGACGCCTTAGATGGCCCATGTCTTTTGTATCTGTAAGAGAACGGATTAGTTCATACTAAATGTACACTTAGTGTCAGTGGTTCCAAAGATCAAAATTTCGTCTACAATCACGGAATTGGCAGAGCGACGACATGTCGAAAACCAATCTACGCGATAGAGGACAAAGAACCGATCACTCGGAGCCAAAAACACCACAAAATTAATTCTAACCGCGGAAATACGCCTAACCTTAATCGATATCCATGCCGACCCTAATAGTCCAAATCTAAACCGATCACTAGTGTTCATCTTGAAGTGTCAGCATTCTTGATTATTTGGTGTCCATTCTCCAAATCACGGTGTCCTTTCATTTTCTTCTTTCTTCATCAGACGCCTTAGATGGTCCATGTCTTTTGTATCTGTAAGAGAACGGATTAGTTCATACAAAATATACACATAGCGTTAGTGGTTCCAAAGATCAAAACTTCGTCCACAATCACGGAATTGGCAGTGCGACGACATGTCGAAAACCAACCCACGCAATAGAGGACGAAGAACCGATCACTCGGAGCCAAAAACACCACAAAATTAATTCTAACCGCGGAAATACGCCTAACCTTAATGGATATCCATTCCGACCCTAATGGTCCAAATCGAAAGCTATCACTAGTGTTCATCTTGAAGTGTCGGCATTCTTTATTATTTGGTGTCCATTCTCCAAATCACGGTGTCCTTTCATTTTCTTCTTTCTTCATCGGACGTCTGACATGGTCCATGTCTTTTGTATCTGTAAGAGAACGGATTAGTTCATACAAAATATACACTTAGTGTCAGTGGTTCCAAAGATCAAAATTTCGTCTACAATCACGGAATTGGCAGAGCGACGACATATCGAAAACCAATCCACGCGATAGAGGACGAAGAACCGATCACTTGGGGCCAAAAACACCACAAAATTAATTCTAACTGCGGAAATACGCCTAACCTTAATCGATATCCATTCCGACCCTAATGGTCCAAATCTAAACCTATTACTAGTGTTCCTCTTGAAGTGTCAGCATTCTAGATATTTTAGTGTCCATTCTCCAAATCACGGTGTCCTTTCATTTTCTTCTTTCTTCATCAGACGCCTTAGATGGCCCATGTCTTTTGTATCTGTAAGAGAACGGATTAGTTCATACAAAATATACAATTAGTGTCAGTTGTTCCAAAGATCAAAACTTCGTCTACAATCACGGAATTGGCAGAGCGACGACATGTCGAAAACCAATCCACGCGATAGAGGACGAAGAACCGATCACTCGGAGCCAAAAACACCACAAACTTAATTCTAACCGCGGAAATACGCCTAACCTTAATCGATATCCGTTCCGACCCCAATGGTCCAAATCTAAACCTATCGCAAGTGTTCCTCTTGAAGTGTCAGCATTCTTGATTATTTGGTGTCCATTCTCCAAATCACGGTGTCCTTTCATTTTCTTTATCTTCATCAGACGCCTAAGATTGTCCATGTCTTTTGTATCTGTAAGATAACGGATAAGTTCATACAAAATGTACATTTAGTGTCAGTGGTTCCAAAGATCAAAACTTCGTCTACAATCACGGAATTGGAAGAGCGACGACATGTCGAAAACCAATCCACGCGATAGAGGACGAAGAACCGATCACTCGGAGCCAAAAACAGCACAAAATTAAGTCTAACCGCGGAGATACGCCTAACCTTAATCGAGAATTTTTCCGACCCTAATGGTCCAAATATAAACCTATCGCAAGTGTTCCTCTTGAAGTGTCCGCATTCTTGATTATTTGGTGTCCCCTCTCCAAATCACGGTGTCCTTTCATTTTCTTGTTTTTTCATCAGACTCCTTAGACGGCCCATGTCTTTTGTGTGTGTAAGAGAAGGGATTAGTTCATACAAAGTATACACTTAGCGTTAGTGGTTCCAAAGATCAAAACTTCGTCTACAATCACGGAATTGGCAGAGCGACGACATGTCGAAAACCAATCTACGCGATATAGGACGAAGAACCGATCAATCGGAGCCAAAAACAACACAAAATTAATTCTAACCGCGGAAATACGCCTAACCTTAATCGATATCCATTCCGACCCTAACGGTCCAAATCTAAACCTATTACTAGTGTTCCTCTTGAAGTGTCAGCATTCTTTATTATTTGGTGTCCATTCTCCAAATCACGGTGTACTTTCATTTTCTTCTTTCTTCATCATACGCCTTAGATGGCCCATGTCTTATTATCTGTAAGAGAACGGATTAGTTCATACAAAATATACACATAGCGTCAGTGGTTCCAAGGATCAAAACTTCGTCCACAATCACGGAATTGGCAGTGCGACGACATGTCGAAAACCAACCCACGCAATAGAGGACGAAGAACCGATCACTCGGAGCCAAAAACACCACAAAATTAATTCTAACCGCGGATATACGCCTAACCTTAATGGATATCCATTCCGACCCTAATGGTCCAAATCGAAAGCTATCACTAGTGTTCTTCTTGAAGTGTCAGCATTCTTGATTAATTGGTGTCCATTCTCCAAATCACGGTGTCCTTTCATTTTCTTCTTTCTTCATCGGACGCCTTAGATGGCCCATGTCTTTTGTATCTGTAAGAGAACGGATTAGTTCATACAAAATATACACTTAGTGTCAGTGGTTCCAAAGATCAAAATTTCGTCTACAATCACGGAATTGGCAGAGCGACGACATGTCGAAAACCAATCTACGCGATAGAGGACGAAGAACCGATCACTCGGAGCCAAAAACACCACAAAATTAATTCTAACCGCGGAAATACGCCTAACCTTAATCGATATCCATTCCGACCCTAATGGTCCAAATCTAAACCTATCACTAGTGTTCTTCTTGAAGTGTCAGCATTCTTGATTATTTGGTGTCCATTCTCCAAATCACGGTGTCCTTTCATTTTCTTCTTTCTTCATCAGACGCCTTAGATGGCCCATGTCTTTTGTATCTGTAAGAGAACGGATTAGTTCATACTAAATGTACACTTAGTGTCAGTGGTTCCAAAGATCAAAATTTCGTCTACAATCACGGAATTGGCAGAGCGACGACATGTCGAAAACCAATCCACGCGATAAAGGACGAAGAACCGATCACTCGGAGCCAAAAACACCACAAAATTAATTCTAACCGCGGAAATACGCCTAACCTTAATCGATATCCATTCCGACCCTAATGGTCCAAATCTAAACCTATCACTAGTGTTCTTCTTGAAGTGTCAGCATTCTTGATTATTTGGTGTCCATTCTCCAAATCACGGTGTCCTTTCATTTTCTTCTTTCTTCATCAGACGCCTCAGATGGCCCATGTCTTTTGTATCTGTAAGAGAATGGATTAGTTCATACAAAATATACACTTAGTGTCAGTGGTTCCAAAGATCAAAATTTCGTCTACAATCACGGAATTGGCAGAGCGACGACATGTCGAAAACCAATCCACGCGATAGAGGACGAAGAACCGATCACTCGGAGCCAAAAACACCACAAAATTAATTCTAACCGCGGAAATACGCCTAACCTTAATCGATATCCATTCCGACCCTAATGGTCCAAATCTAAACCTATTACTAGTGTTCCTCTTGAAGTGTCAGCATTCTTTATTATTTGGTGTCCATTCTCCAAATCACGGTGTCCTTTCATTTTCTTCTTTCTTCATCAGACGCCTTAGATGGCCCATGTCTTTTGTATCTGTAAGAGAACGGATTAGTTCATACTAAATGTACACTTAGTGTCAGTGGTTCCAAAGATCAAAATTTCGTCTACAATGACGGAATTGGCAGAGCGACGACATGTCGAAAACCAATCTACGCGATAGAGGACGAAGAACCGATCACTCGGAGCCAAAAACACCACAAAATTAATTCTAACCGCGGAAATACGCCTAACCTTAATCGATATCCATTCCGACCCTAATGGTCCAAATCTAAACCTATCACTAGTGTTTTTCTTGAAGTGTCAGCATTCTTGATTATTTGGTGTCCATTCTCCAAATCACGGTGTCCTTTCATTTTCTTCTTTCTTCATCAGACGCCTTAGATGGCCCATGTCTTTTGTATCTGTAAGAGAACGGATTAGTTCATACAAAATATACACTTAGCGTCAGTGGTTCCAAAGATCAATACTTCGTCTACAATCACGGAATTGGCAGTGCGACGACATGTCGAAAACCAACCCATGCAATAGAGGACGAAGAACCGATCACTCGGAGCCAAAAACACCACAAAATTAATTCTAACAGCGGAAATACGCCTAACCTTAATCGATATCCATGCCGACCCTAATAGTCCAAATCTAAACCGATCACTAGTGTTCATCTTGAAGTGTCAGCATTCTTGATTATTTGGTGTCCATTCTCCAAATCACGGTGTCCCTTCATTTTCTTCTTTCTTCATCAGACGCCTTAGATGGTCCATGTCTTTTGTATCTGTAAGAGAACGGATTAGTTCATACAAAATATACACTTTGTGTCAGTGATTCCAAAGATCAAAATTTCGTCTACAATCACGGAATTGGCAGAGCGACGAAGGGTCGAAAACCAACCCACGCAATAGAGGACGAAGAACCGATCACTCGGAGCCAAAAACACCACAAAATTAATTCTAACCGCGGAAATATGCCTAACCTTAATCGATATCCGTTCCGACCCTAATGGTCCAAATCTAAACCTATCGCAAGTGTTCCTCTTGAAGTGTCAACATTCTTGATTATTTGGTGTCCATTCTCCAAATCACGGTGTCCTTTCATTTTCTTCTTTCTTCATCGGACGTCTAACATGGTCCATGTCTTTTATATCTGTAAGAGACGGGATTAGTTCATACAAAATATACACTTAGTGTCAGTGGTTCCAAAGAACAAAATTTCGTCTACAATCACGGAATTGGAAGAGCGACGACATGTCGAAAACCAATCCACGCGATAGAGTTTGAAGAACAGATCACTCGGAGCCAAAAACACCACAAAATTAATTCCAACCGCGGAAATACGCCTAACCTTAATCGATATCCATTCCGACCCTAATGGTCCAAATCTAAACCTATCACAAGTGTTCCTCTTGAAGTGTCAGCATTCTTGATTATTTGTTGTCCATTCTCCAAATCACGGTGTCCTTTCATTTTCTTGTTTCTTCATCAGACGCCTTAGATGGCCCATGTCTTTTGTGTGTGTAAGAGAAGGGATTAGTTCATACAAAGTATACACTTAGCGTCAGTGGTTCCAAAGATCAAAACTTCGTCTACAATCACGGAATT
The DNA here is from genome assembly GCF_022747635.1 of Hetaerina americana. Classification (NCBI taxonomy): domain Eukaryota; kingdom Metazoa; phylum Arthropoda; class Insecta; order Odonata; family Calopterygidae; genus Hetaerina; species Hetaerina americana. The sequence goes on along the minus strand of NW_027286956.1, from coordinate 5,313 downwards.
GGCAGAGCGACGACATGTCGAAAACCAATCTACGCGATAGAGGACGTAGAACCGATCAATCGGAGCCAAAAACACCACAAAATTAATTCTAACCGCGGAAATACGCCTAACCTTAATCGATATCCATTCCGACCCTAATGGTCCAAATCTAAACCTATCACTAGTGTTTTTCTTGAAGTGTCAGCATTCTTGATTATTTGGTGTCCATTCTCCAAATCACGGTGTACTTTCATTTTCTTCTTTCATCATCAGACGCCTTAGATGGCCCATGTCTTATTATCTGTAAGAGAACGGATTAGTTCATACAAAATATACACATAGCGTCAGTGGTTCCAAAGATCAAAACTTCGTCCACAATCACGGAATTGGCAGTGCGACGACATGTCGAAAACCAATCCACGCGATAGAGTTTGAAGAACCGATCACTCGTAGCCAAAAACACCACAAAATTATTGAAATGTAATGAAATAATTGACTTTGTAATTCCACACACTTTCCACACAAATTCCACAAAATTCCACAAAATTCAGTCTAACCGCGGAGATACGCCTAACCTTAATCGAGAATTTTTCCGACCCTAATGGTCCAAATATAAACCTATCGCAAGTGTTCCTCTTGAAGTGTCAGCATTCTTGATTATTTGGTGTCCCCTCTCCAAATCACGGTGTCCTTTCATTTTCTTGTTTTTTCATCAGACTCCTTAGACGGCCCATGTCTTTTGTGTGTGTAAGAGAAGGGATTAGTTCATACAAAGTATACACTTAGCGTTAGTGGTTCCAAAGATCAAAACTTCGTCTACAATCACGGAATTGGCAGAGCGACGACATGTCGAAAACCAATCTACGCGATATAGGACGAAGAACCGATCAATCGGAGCCAAAAACAACACAAAATTAATTCTAACCGCGGAAATACGCCTAACCTTAATCGATATCCATTCCGACCCTAACGGTCCAAATCTAAACCTATTACTAGTGTTCCTCTTGAAGTGTCAGCATTCTTTATTATTTGGTGTCCATTCTCCAAATCACGGTGTACTTTCATTTTCTTCTTTCTTCATCATACGCCTTAGATGGCCCATGTCTTATTATCTGTAAGAGAACGGATTAGTTCATACAAAATATACACATAGCGTCAGTGGTTCCAAGGATCAAAACTTCGTCCACAATCACGGAATTGGCAGTGCGACGACATGTCGAAAACCAACCCACGCAATAGAGGACGAAGAACCGATCACTCGGAGCCAAAAACACCACAAAATTAATTCTAACCGCGGATATACGCCTAACCTTAATGGATATCCATTCCGACCCTAATGGTCCAAATCGAAAGCTATCACTAGTGTTCTTCTTGAAGTGTCAGCATTCTTGATTAATTGGTGTCCATTCTCCAAATCACGGTGTCCTTTCATTTTCTTCTTTCTTCATCGGACGCCTTAGATGGCCCATGTCTTTTGTATCTGTAAGAGAACGGATTAGTTCATACAAAATATACACTTAGTGTCAGTGGTTCCAAAGATCAAAATTTCGTCTACAATCACGGAATTGGCAGAGCGACGACATGTCGAAAACCAATCTACGCGATAGAGGACGAAGAACCGATCACTCGGAGCCAAAAACACCACAAAATTAATTCTAACCGCGGAAATACGCCTAACCTTAATCGATATCCATTCCGACCCTAATGGTCCAAATCTAAACCTATCACTAGTGTTCTTCTTGAAGTGTCAGCATTCTTGATTATTTGGTGTCCATTCTCCAAATCACGGTGTCCTTTCATTTTCTTCTTTCTTCATCAGACGCCTTAGATGGCCCATGTCTTTTGTATCTGTAAGAGAACGGATTAGTTCATACTAAATGTACACTTAGTGTCAGTGGTTCCAAAGATCAAAATTTCGTCTACAATCACGGAATTGGCAGAGCGACGACATGTCGAAAACCAATCCACGCGATAAAGGACGAAGAACCGATCACTCGGAGCCAAAAACACCACAAAATTAATTCTAACCGCGGAAATACGCCTAACCTTAATCGATATCCATTCCGACCCTAATGGTCCAAATCTAAACCTATCACTAGTGTTCTTCTTGAAGTGTCAGCATTCTTGATTATTTGGTGTCCATTCTCCAAATCACGGTGTCCTTTCATTTTCTTCTTTCTTCATCAGACGCCTCAGATGGCCCATGTCTTTTGTATCTGTAAGAGAATGGATTAGTTCATACAAAATATACACTTAGTGTCAGTGGTTCCAAAGATCACTACAATCACGGAATTGGCAGAGCGACGACATGTCGAAAACCAATCCACGCGATAGAGGACGAAGAACCGATCACTCGGAGCAAAAACACCACAAAATTAATTCTAACCGCGGAAATACGCCTAACCTTAATCGATATCCATTCCGACCCTAATGGTCCAAATCTAAACCTATTACTAGTGTTCCTCTTGAAGTGTCAGCATTCTTTATTATTTGGTGTCCATTCTCCAAATCACGGTGTCCTTTCATTTTCTTCTTTCTTCATCAGAGCCCTTAGATGGCCCATGTCTTTGTATCTGTAAGAGAACGGATTAGTTCATACTAATGTACACTTAGTGTCAGTGGTTCCAAAGATCAAATTTCGTCTACAATGACGGAATTGGCAGAGCGACGACATGTCGAAAACCAATCTACGCGATAGAGGACGAAGAACCGATCACTCGGAGCCAAAAACACCACAAAATTAATTCTAACCGCGGAAATACGCCTAACCTTATCGATATCCATTCCGACCCTAATGGTCCAAATCTAAACCTATCACTAGTGTTTTTCTTGAAGTGCAGCATTCTTGTTATTTGGTGTCCATTCTCCAAATCACGGTGTCCTTTCATTTTCTTCTTTCTTCATCAGACGCCTTAGATGGCCCATGTCTTTTGTATCTGTAAGAGAACGGATTAGTTCATACAAAATATACACTTAGCGTCAGTGGTTCCAAAGATCAATACTTCGTCTACAATCACGGAATTGGCAGTGCGACGACATGTCGAAAACCAACCCATGCAATAGAGGACGAAGAACCGATCACTCGGAGCCAAAAACACCACAAAATTAATTCTAACAGCGGAAATACGCCTAACCTTAATCGATATCCATGCCGACCCTAATAGTCCAAATCTAAACCGATCACTAGTGTTCATCTTGAAGTGTCAGCATTCTTGATTATTTGGTGTCCATTCTCCAAATCACGGTGTCCCTTCATTTCTTCTTTCTTCATCAGACGCCTTAGATGGTCCATGTCTTTTGTATCTGTAAGAGAACGGATTAGTTCATACAAAATATACACTTTGTGTCAGTGGTTCCAAAGAACAAAATTTCGTCTACAATCACGGAATTGGAAGAGCGACGACATGTCGAAAACCAATCCACGCGATAGAGTTTGAAGAACAGATCACTCGGAGCCAAAAACACCACAAAATTAATTCCAACCGCGGAAATACGCCTAACCTTAATCGATATCCATTCGACCCTAATGGTCCAAATCTAAACCTATCACAAGTGTTCCTCTTGAAGTGTCAGCATTCTTGATTATTTGTTGTCCATTCTCCAAATCACGGTGTCCTTTCATTTCTTGTTTCTTCATCAGACGCCTTAGATGGCCCATGTCTTTTGTGTGTGTAAGAGAAGGGATTAGTTCATACAAAGTATACACTTAGCGTCAGTGGTTCCAAAGATCAAAACTTCGTCTACAATCACGGAATTGGCAGAGCGACGACATGTCGAAAACCAATCTACGCGATAGAGACGTAGAACCGATCAATCGGAGCCAAAAACACCACAAAATTAATTCTAACCGCGGAAATACGCCTAACCTTAATCGATATCCATTCCGACCCTAATGGTCCAAATCTAAACCTATCACTAGTGTTTTTCTTGAAGTGTCAGCATTTTTGATTATTTGGTGTCCATTCTCCAAATCACGGTGTACTTTCATTTCTTCTTTCATCATCAGACGCCTTAGATGGCCCATGTCTTATTATCTGTAAGAGAACGGATTAGTTCATACAAAATATACACATAGCGTCAGTGGTTCCAAAGATCAAAACTTCGTCCACAATCACGGAATTGGCAGTGCGACGACATGTCGAAAACCAATCCACGCGATAGAGTTTGAAGAACCGATCACTCGTAGCCAAAACACCACAAAATTATTGAAATGTAATGAAATAATTGACTTTGTAATTCCACACACTTCCACACAAATTCCACAAAATTCCACAAAATTCCTTTGTAATTCCACACAAAAGTGTGTGGAATTACAAGTCAATTATTTCATTACATTTCAATATGTTATGCATATTCCACAAAGTTACGCCTGAGACAACAAACCACAAAATTAATTCTAACCGCGGAAATACGCCTAACCTTAATGGATATCCATTCCGACCCTAATGGTCCAAATCGAAAGCTATCACTAGTGTTCATCTTGAAGTGTCGGCATTCTTGATTATTTGGTGTCCATTCTCCAAATCACGGTGTCCTTTCATTTTCTTCTTTCTTCATCGGACATCTAACATGGTCCATGTCTTTTGTATCTGTAAGAGACGGACTAGTTCATACAAAATATACACTTAGTGTCAGTGGTTCCAAAGATCAAAATTTCGTCTACAATCACGGAATTGGCAGAGCGACGACATGTCGAAAACCAATCCACGCGATAGAGGACGAAGAACCGATCACTCGGAGCCAAAAACACCACAAAATTAATTCTAACTGCGGAAATACGCCTAACCTTAATCGATATCCATTCCGACCCTAATGGTCCAAATCTAAACCTATTACTAGTGTTCCTCTTGAAGTGTCAGCATTCTTTATTATTTGGTGTCCATTCTCCAAATCACGGTCTCCTTTCATTTTCTTCTTTCTTCATCAGACGCCTTAGATGGCCCATGTCTTTTGTATCTGTAAGAGAACGGATTAGTTCATACTAATGTACACTTAGTGCCAGTGGTTCCAAAGATCAAAATTTCGTCTACAATCACGGACTTGGCAGAGCGACGACATGTCGAAAACCAATCTACGCGATAGAGGACGAAGAACCGATCACTCGGAGCCAAAAACACCACAAAATTAATTCTAACCGCGGAAATACGCCTAACCTTAATCGATATCCATTCCGACCCTAATGATCCTAATCTAAACCTATCACTAGTGTTCTTCTTGAAGTGTCAGCATTCTTGATTATTTGGTGTCCATTCTCCAAATCACGGTGTCTTTCATTTTCCTTCTTTCTTCATCAGACGCCTTAGATGGCCCATGTCTTGTGTATCTGTAAGAGAA